>NW_027590624.1:117500-230657 GCF_964213995.1 Mustelus asterias
TGAAAGGATGTATGTTCATAGGATACAATCATAGAATCCCTACAGTGCAGAAGGAGGCCATTCGTCCCATCGAGTCTGCACTGACCACAGTCACACACAGGCCCTATTCCCATAAACCCATGTATTTACCCTGCTAATCCCCCCGACACTCAGGTTAATTTAGCATGGCCAATCCACTTAACCCACATGTCTTTGGACTGTGGCTGGAAACTGGGGCACCCGGAGGAAACCCACACAGACACGGGGAGAACGTGCAGACTCCGCACAGACAGTGACCCGAGGCCAGAATTGAATCTGGGTCCCTGGCGCTGTGAGGCAGCAGTGCTAACCCACTGTGCCACGATTTTGGGCCTCATGTTGGCTGAACAGGTAAATCTTTGGCCTGTAGTGCGCTCCGAATGTGTGAACTTTGATCCTAAATGGCTGCATATTGTGGGAGGGGCCCAGAAGTTGGGGCTGGGGATCTGAGAAGGGGGCAAAGTGGGGCCGGAAGGGGTGACCTCTGAGCCTGACAGTTGCACTTGGGGGCCGGAAAGGGCAGATTCTGGGCCGGGTTGGCCCTGAAAGGGTGAATTTTGGGTCGATGCCAGCCAACATGTGGGAAACGAAATAATAAGATCAGAAGAGCTGCTCCCTGCTTATCTTGTCCTTGGTGGTATGTTAAATGTGGAATCCCTCAGCGAAGGGGAGTGCGGTGCAGCCCATTTTATATAAGCTCAACAATCATTATCCTTCTCCCAAGTCTGTCGCAGCCGAGCTGCAGAACCTCAGAGTTCCCTCGAAGCTGCCTGGCCTGAACGGGCTGGCCACTGGAAGCCTGCATCGCAGGGTCGTCGGGGCAAGAGTTTCGGCCTGGGGGTTTGCTGAGGTGCGTTCTGCAACCATTGCCAAGGTAAGACTCATTCATATGTGTCCTCCTGAGGCCATCTCACAGAGAACTGTGTGCCCAGAAGCCAGGGTTCCACATGCCCTCACCATGCGGGACGATGGCAACAGGACACAGTGAGGTCCAAGGGTCATGGGGCGGCGATGATGCAGATTCCATCTTAAATTTGCTTCAACGCCTCCACTGTGCTCGCTGATATAATATCTCCCGTACGGCACTGCCTCATTTCCTAATATTTCCATCTCTCATTGCAAGTCATTCTATGTCCTCGCTCCCTACCTCTGTAACCTACTCCACCCCGACAATTCTCCCTAACTCTGTAATCTCCTCCAGCCCCTACAACCCTCCCTATCTCTGTAACCTCCTCCAGATCCCTACGACCCTCCCTATCTCTGTAACCCCCTCCAGCCCCGACAACCCTCCCTATCTCTGTAACCTCCTCCAGATCCCTACGACCCTCCCTATCTCTGTAACCTCCTCCAGTCCCGGCAACCTTCCCAACCTTCGTAACCTCTTCCAGCCACGACAACACTCCCTATCTCGGTAACCTCGTCCAGCCCCTACAACCCTCACAATCTCTGTAACCGCCTGTAGCCCCTACAACACTCCCGATCTCTGTAACCACTTCCAGCCGCTACAACCCTCTCCATCTCTGTAACCCCCTCCAGTCCCGACAACCCTCCCTATCTCTGTAACCTCCTCCAGCAGCTAGAACCCTCCCTATCCCTGTAACCCCTCTATCCCCCTCCAGCCCCCTACAATACTAACTCTGTAACCTCCTCCAGCCCCTACAACCCTCCCTATTTCTGTAAACTCCAGCCCCGACAATTCTCCCTAACTGTGTAACCTCCTCCAGCCCCTACAACCCTCCCTATCACTGTAACCACCTCCAGCCCCAACAACCCTCCCCATCTCTGTAATCTTCTCCAGCCCTGACAGAGATAGGGAGGTGGATGGGTGCTGGTGGAGGTTACAGAGATAGGGAGGTGGATGGGTGCTGATGGAGGTTACAGAGATAGGGAGGTGGATGGGTGCTTGGGGGAGGTTACAGAGATAGGGAGGTGGATGGGTGCTGGGGGAGGTTACAGAGATAGGGAGGTGGATGGGTGCTGGGGGAGGTTACAGAGATAGGGAGGTGGATGGGTGCTGATGGAGGTTACAGAGATAGGGAGGTGGATGGGTGCTTGGGGGAGGTTACAGAGATAGGGAGGTGGATGGGTGCTGGGGGAGGTTACAGAGATAGGGAGGTGGATGGGTGCTGGGGGAGGTTACAGAGATAGGGAGGTGGATGGGTGCTGGGGGAGGTTACAGAGATAGGGAGGTGGATGGGTGGGTATTAAAGGATTCGAACATGAGGATGCGAATTTTATTCTATGGTTTATTCTGTGCTCTCTCCAGCCTGTGTACTTTTTATGTTTGTCAATTTTAATAAAAAGGTCACGAGCGTGGGATTGTTACACATTCCAACATCATAGTTACCTCAGAGCGTCGATCTCTCTTACATTCAGAGATTCATCTCCCAAATCTCCTGGCTATTGATCATGAAGCAGTGATCAATCGAGCTCTTTCACTCTGTCCGCCTGTCGCTGCCTCCAGTTCTCCTTTTCCCCTGTCCATTCAGAAAACTGTCATCATTCCATAACTATGTCTCTTCATTCTGTATCGATGCTGTACCTGTCCTGGGAGTGTTTGATGGGGACAGTGTAGAGGGAGCTTTACTCTGTATCTAACCCCGTGCTGTACCTGTCCTGGGAGTGTTTGATGGGGACAGTGTAGAGGGAGCTTTACTCTGTATCTAATCCCGTGTTGTACCTGTCCTGGGAGTGTTTGATGGGGACAGTGTAGAGGGAGCTTTACTCTGTATCTAACCCCGTGCTGTCCCTGTCCTGGGAGTGTTTGATGGGGGACAGTGTAGAGGGAGCTTTACTCTGTATCTAACCCCGTGCTGTCCCTGTCCTGGGAGTGTTTGATGGGGACAGTGTAGAGGGAGCTTTACTCTGTATCTAACCCCGTGCTGTACCTGTCCTGGGAGTGTTTGATGGGGGACAGTGTAGAGGGAGCTTTACTCTGTAACTAACCCCATGCTGTACCTGTCCTGGGAGTGTTTGATGGAAGACAGTGTAGAGGGAGCTTTATTCTGTATCTAACCCTGTGCTGTACCTGTCCTGGGAGTGCTTGATAGGGACAGTGTAGAGGGAGCTTTACTCGGTATCTAACCCCGTGTTGTACCTGTCCTGGGAGTGTTTGATGCGGACAGTGTAGAGGGAGCTTTACTCTGTATCTAATCCCGTGCTGTACCTGTACTGGGAGTGTTTGATGGGGACAGTGTAGAGGGAGCTTTACTCTGTATCTAACCCCGTGCTGTCCCTGTCCTGGGAGTGTTTGATGGGGACAGTGTAGAGGGAGCTTTACTCTGTGTCTAAACCCGTGCTGTACCTCAGCGTTGAATTTGAAGGCCATGCTTTGATATTTGGTGGTGATTCTGTAGGCAGGCGAGCTAACCAGTCGAAGAACAGAGGGGCCCAGAGGAGGAGAGCTGTGTGGGATGATTTGCCCATCGGCTCCACTTCACCAAGTGATGTCCCAGATTAATGGTTTGGGGGTTGCTCACGTCACAGGGTTTCGTGGCTGCCATACGTGCCTCAGAGGCACGGGGCGGGGAGGGTGAGGGGGGGGGGGGGGGGGGCGGGATGTGTAGGGTCATGGAGTTTCAGACACATGTAATCTCGAGACGAGATCATTCAGTGTGAGACTCGGGGCCACCTCCCTTTACACGACAGGTTCCCGCTGGGATTCTACCGCTGCAGCAGCCAATTGCAGACCTCATCCCAGGTGCCCCTCGCACTCAGAGCAAACACTGGTGGAGTGGAGACATTTAGCACACCCCCACACTCCCCCCCCCCCCCCCGACCCAAGATTGCGCATCCCCCCCCACTCCACCGGAGACCACCTGGACTAGCGATGGCAGGGGGGAGATAACAGGCAGCCCCTGGAGATGTGGTGTCTGGGGGGGAGGAGCTGGGGGCTGTGATTTAATTTGATTTATTATTGTCACGTGTTGGTATACAGTGAAAAGTATTGTTTCTTGCGCGCTATACAGACAAAGCATACCGTTCATAGAGCATAGGGGGGGAGAAGAAAAGGAGAGGGTGCAGAATGTAGTGTTACAGTCATAGCTAGGGTGCAGAGAGAGATCAACTTAGCACGAGGTAGGTCCATTCAAAGGTCTGACAGCAGCAGGGAAGAAGCTGTTCTTGGTACGTGACCTCAGACTTTTGTATCTTTTTCCCGAAGGAAGAAGGTGGAAGAGAGAATGTCCGGGGTGCGTGGGGTCCTTGATTATTCTGGCTGCTTTACCGAGGCAGCAGGAAGTGTAGACAGAGTCAATGGATGGGAGGCTGGTTTGCGTGATGGACTGGGCTACGTTCCCGACACTTCGTAGTTTCTTGCGGCCTTGGGCAGAGCAGGAGCTATACCAAGCTGTCATTGGGGTGGGGGGCTGTGGGTGGTCATAGTGCCACTCCCTGGCAGAGAGAATGGCGGAGGGAGGGTAAGGGGGCAGAAGGCAGGTGAACAGGGGCAGTGGAAGACCCATGATCCGAGGCGGGAGACAATCGAGAGGCGGAGAGGGCAGACGTGGATGGGATTGTGGGAAGAATGAGTGGTCTGGGAACAAGGACAAGGGGATTCTGGGAATGTGGGCTATCTGTGAATGGGGATGCTGCAATGGGGAATGGGATTCAGGGAATTGGAATTTTGGGAATGTGGCGGCACAGTGGTTAGCACTGCTGCCTCACAGCACCAGTGACCCGGGTTCAATCCTGCTCTTGGGTCGCTGTCTGTGTGGAGTTTGCACGTTCTCCCCGTGTCTGCGTGGGTTTCCTCTGGGTGCTCTGGTTTCCTCCCACAGTCCACAGATGTACAGGTTAGAGGGATTAGCCATGCTAAATTGCCCCTTATTGTCAAAAGATGTGTAGGTTTACTGGATTGCCCATGGTAAATGCATGGGGTTACTGGGATAGGGCAGGGGGGTTGGCTGTGGGCTTGAGTGAGATGCTGTTTCGCAGAGTGAGTGCACATTGGATGGACCGAATGGCCTCCTTCTGCACTGTCAGGATTCCATTCCATGCAGGTCAAAGGCCTTCAGTGATCCCAAATTATGGGAACGGGGATATTGGGAAATGGGGATATTTTTGAGCAAGGGAATTCTGGGAGGGAGAAAGGAATTCCGGGCAGGTCGGAGAGGGATTTGGGGGAAGGGATTGAGGATTCCAGCATTTGTTTCCTCACAGCCGCATTCACCCCCACCCCCACAACACACGCCAATTAACAACAGCATCCACACCCACTTCAACACAAGCAGAAAGGAATTGGCAACATGCCAGGGAATATATTGGCTGCGTTCGAGGAGAGGGGAGAGGGGGGCGGAAGCTGGATAAACACCAGCAGTAGAAAGGAATAGATTGAGAGAAAGTATTGGGGAAGGTTCGAGAAAAAACGCAAGGCCTCTGTTAGAGCATCACTGCCTCATCCGACAGACTCAACTTGGCGACTATTCTTCCCGGGCTTCAGGCATATCAGTCCCAGATTAACACATGAAACAATTGTTCTATAGTGACTACTGTGCAATTATATCCCAGAGAGTGGCAGCCTCCTCTAGTGGCCCTGTTTACAGCTCAATTATTAACCCGCGCACTGCCTGTGACTGCAATTGAGGCTTGTGCACTCGGGGGAGTGCCACATTGTCAGAGGGTCAGTGCTGAGGGAGCGCCGCACTGTGGGAGGGTCAGTGCTGAGGGAGCGCTGCACTGTGGGAGGGTCAGTGCTGAGAGAGCGCCGCACTGTGGGAGGGTCAGTGCTGAGGGAGTGCCGCACTGTGGGAGGGTCAGTGCTGAGGGAGCGCCGCACTGTTGGGGGGTCAGTGCTGAGGGAGCGCAGCACTGTTGGGGGGTCAGTGCTGAGGGAGGGTCAGTGCTGAGCGAGCGCCGCACTGTTGGGGAGTCAGGGCTCAGGGAGTGCCGCACTGTGGGAGGGTCAGTGCTGAGGGAGTGCCGCAGTGTGGGAGGGTCAGCACTGAGGGAGCACCGCACTGTTGGGGGGTCAGTGCTGAGGGAGCGCCGCACTGTGGGAGGATCAGTGCTGAGGGAGCGCCGCACTGTGGGAGGGTCAGTGCTGAGGGAGCACCGCACTGTGGGAGGGACAGTGCTGAGGGAGCGCCGCTCTGTGGGAGATACCATCTTTCAGTGAAGGCTTTGCAGATAAAAATGTCTTTTCCCCTGCACCCCCTCATCAAAAGCCGGCGTTCCGTGGAGGGATGTGTTCGGGACAGAAATCGTCTTATTGCTCAGTTGTGTTGGTGGGGACTGTGAGATGTTATAAGAAGATTCCGCTGTTGCCAAGGGAACCAACGCACACACATACACACAAACACACACATACACTTTACTGTGCTGTATCCCAGTGACTAGATTCCACCCACGCAGCAAGCAGCTTTGCAATGCATTCTGCCTGCTATCCTGGGCTGCATGCATCATCTGATCCAGGCGCCACCTTCGCAACCTTCCCCCCCCACCCCTCCCCCCCACCCTCTCCCCTCCCGCCGCTCCATTTGTGTCTGGCACTGGGTCAAGGAATTGGAACTAAGGGTGCCGCAGGGAGGGAAGGGTTCCCCGTCAACATCTCGAGGAGCGCTATCAACCACAGAAAAGATACCCCCTAATTCAACCTCAGCACGCCCGCCCTCTGTTACTGCTGAGGGAGCCCCGCACTGTGGGAGGGTCAGTGCTGAGGGAGCGCCGCACTGCGGGAGGGTCAGTGCTGAGTGAGCGCCGCACTGTGGGAGGGTCAGTGCTGAGGGAACGCCGCACTGTGGGAGGGTCAGTGCTGAGGCAGCGCCGCACTGTGGGAGGGTCAGTGCTGAGGGAGCGCCGCACTGTGGGAGGGTCAGTGCTGAGGGAGCCCCGCACTGTGGGAGGGTCAGTGCTGAGGGAGCGCCGCACTGTGCGAGGGTCAGTGCTGAGGGAGCGCCGCACTGTGCGAGGGTCAGTGCTGAGGGAGCGCCGCACTGTGCGAGGGTCAGTGCTGAGGGAGTGCCGCACTGTGGGAGGGTCAGTGCTGGGGGAGCGCCGCACTGTGGGAGGGTCAGTGCTGAGGGAGCCCCGCACTGTGGGAGGGTCAGTGCTGAGGGAGCGCCGCACTGTGGGAGGGTCAGTGCTGAGGGAGCGCCGCACTGTGGGAGGGTCAGTGCTGAGGCAGCGCCGCACTGTGGGAGGGTCACTGCTGAGGGAGCGCCGCACTGTGCGAGGGTCAGTGCTGAGGGAGCGAAGTGCTGTCGGACGAAGTGACAGAGCGAGACAGAGAGAGGGAGATAGAGGGAAGGAGAGATAGAAAGGGAGGGAAAGAGAAAGAGAGTTTGTTGATTTTTACCACATTAGCCACTGTAAGTGGCCTTTAGTCTATTAACATCGGCAGAAACAGACCCGAATGAACAATGTTCAGCCATTGTTGTTACTAGTGAACTCGCTGCGTTGAATACAGGTGGGATGACTGAGTGAATCACTTCCCACATGCAGAGCAGCTGAACAGCATCATCCCAGTGTGAACTCGCTGGTGTACACAGAGTCAAGAAAATTGAACCCAGACCTTGAATGGCTTCTCGATAGAGTGAAGACGCTTGGAATGATGGGAATCGGGGGATCATGGAACATAGAATCCCACAATGCAGATGGAGGCCATTCGGCCCTTTGAGTCTGAAAGGACCAGATTCACCCAGGCCCTCTCCCTGAAACCCCACATATTTACCCTGCTGATCCCCCTGACACCAGCGGACAATTTATCATGGCCAATCCACCTAACCTGCACATCTTTGGAGTGTGGGAGGAAACCAGAGCACCCGGAGGAAACCCACGCAGACACGGGGAGAATGTGCAAACTCCACACAGACACTGACCCGAGACCGCAGCGCTAACGAGATGTTTGAGAGGCCGCAATTGAAGGAGCACAGAGATGCCAGAGAGTTATAGGAGTTTACAGAGATAGGGAGGGCTGTAGGGGCTGGAGGAGGTTACAGAGATAGGGAGGGGTGTAGGGGCTGGAGGAGGTTACAGAGATAGGGAAGGCTGTAGGGACTGGAGGAGGTTACAGAGATAGGGAGGGTTGTAGAGGCGGGAGGAGGTTACAGAGATAGGGAGCGTTGTAGTGGCTGGAGAAGGTTACAGAGAAAGGGAGGGTTGTAGGGACTGGAAGAGGTTACAGAGATAGGGAGCGTTGTAGTGGCTGGAGAAGGTTACAGAGATAGGGAGGGTTGTAGGGACTGGAAGAGGTTACAGAGATAGGGAGGGTTGTAGAGGCGGGAGGAGGTTACAGAGATAGGGAGAGGGAAAGAGGAGGGATTTGAATGCAAGGGCCAGAGGGTTAAGCGTGAAGAGGACATGTCTCGATGGAGCAAGGGAGTTGTTGTGAGTGGGAACTCTGCAGGAGCAGCTTGGGCGAGGCAGGGCAGGAGGCGGCACGGTTTGGAACGGAACAGAACAGTTAACAGAGACGTGACTGAGGTACGGACGCACGTCACTAGGGAACACAAACTCCGTTCATTAATCTGACGGTGGAATCTTGCCTTGTCATCAATAAAAAGGGGCTTCCCTCCATCACACGACACTGGCTGGCATCCAGAGGGGGTGGGGGAGTGTCGGAGAGGGATCCCAGTCTTCGCTCTCCTCTGAGTGGGGGGATAAGAACATAAGAAACAGGAGCAGGTGTAGGCCATCTAGCCCCTCAAGCCTGTTCCGCCATTCAATAAGATCATGGCTGATCTGATAGTGGGTTCAGTTCCACTTACCCGCCCGCTCCCCATAACCCTTAATTCCCTTAATGGTTAAAAATCTATCTGTGACTTAAACACATTTAACGAGGGAGCCTCTACTGCTTCATTGGGCAGAGAATTCCAAAGATTCACTCCCCTCTGGGAGAAGAAGTTCCTCCTCAACTCTGTTCTAAATTGACTCCCCGTATTTTGAAGCTATGCCCCCAAGTTCTTGTTTCCATTGTAAGTGGAAATAACCTCGCTGCTTCTACCCTGTCTAGCCCCTTCATTATCTTATATGTCTCTATAAGTTCTCCCCTCAAACTTCTAAACTCCAAGAAGTACAGGCCCAATCTCCTCAATCTCTCCTCATAAGCTAACCCCCTCATCTCCGGAATCAACCTGGTGAACCTTCTCTGTAGCCCCTCCAAAGCTAATATATCCTTTCTTGAATAAGGGGACCAAAATTGTACACAGTACTCTAGGTGCGGCCTCACCAGTGCCTTGTACAGTTGCAGCAAGGCCTCCCTGCTTTTATACTCCATCCCCTTCGCGATAAAGGCCAACATTCCATTCGCCTTCTTGATCACCTGCTGCACCTGCAAACTGAGTTTTTGTGATTCATGCACAAGGACCCCCAGGTCCCTCTGCACGGTAGCATGTCGTAATTTTTCACCTTTTAAATAATAGTCCATTTTACTATTATTCCTTCCAAAGTGGATAACCTCACACTTACCAACGTTATACTCCATCTGCCAGATCCTCGCCCACTCACTTTGCCTATCCAAATCTCTCTGCAGACTTTCCGCATCCTCCACGTAATTTGCTTTCCCACCCATCTTTGTGTCATCCGCAAACTTTGTTAGCCTACACTCGGTCCCCTCCTCCAGATCGTCTATGTATATGGTAAATAGTTGAGGCCCCAGCACCAATCCCCGCGGCCCTGATGGTGAGGTCTCCGCCACTAAGACTGGAGACTGGTAGAGTTGGGGGAATGGGAGCTCGGAGCACAGGGAGTTGGGCGTTGGCGGAGTCGGGGAGGGTGTGGAGAGGTTGGGGGTATGGGAGCTCGGAGCACAGGGAGTTGGGGGCTGGCAGAGTAAGGGGTGCGGGGAGAATGGAAGCTCGGAGCACAGGGAGTTGGGGGTTGGCAGAGGGGGGAAGGGTGTGGAGAGGTGGGGAGTATGGGAGCTCGGAGCACAGGGAGTTGGGGGTTGGCGGAGTGGAGAGAGGGTGTGGAGAGGTGGGGAATATGGGAGCTCGGAGCACAGGGAAAGGGGGGTGGCGGAGGGGGGAAGGGTGTGGAGAGGTGAGGAGCATGGGAGCTCGGAGCACAGGGAGTTGGAGATTGTCGGAGTGGGGGGTGCGGGGAGAATGGGAGCTCAGAGCACAGGGAGTTGGGGTTGGCAGTGGGGGAGGGTGTGGAGGGATGGGGTGGTATGGGAGCTCGGAGAACAGGGAGTTGGGGGTTGGTGAAATGGAGGGAGGGTGTGGAGAGGTGGGGAGGGTATGGGGGCTCGGAGCGCAGGGAGCTGGGGGTTGGTGGAGTGGGGGGAGGGTGTGGAGAGATGGGGAGGGTATGGGGGCTCGGAGCGCAGGGAGTTGGAGACTGTCAGAGTGGGGGGTGCGGGGAGAATGAGAGCTCGGAGCGCAGGGAGCTGGGGGTTGGTGGAGTGGGGGGAGGGTGTGGAGAGGTGGGGGGGTATGGGAGCTCGGAGCGCAGGGAGTAGAATCATCCTCCTGCAATGGTAGAGGCACATTGCTGAGACTGGGTACAGTGCTCCTGTACATTCCAGCGTTGAAGGCTGGTCGAGTTGCTGGGGAAGGATACCACCTTGTGTGTGTGTGCAGAATCACAGAAGCGAAGGCTGAGCAGAAGGACATGAGTCTCTGGGGCTTCGAGGGCAGAACAGGAGAAACCATACCCTCTCCACCTAGCTCTTCGCAAACTCTATGTGAATTAAAGCCAGGCGCGAGCCCCCATCACTTGGAAATCGAGGCGCACATTTTACACTCCCCCGCCCCTGTGCTCGGTTACTCAGCTTTGCTGCCGGTGTCAGTGACGTCTCAATTCTAAAAAGCTCCATTCCTTGTTTCCAAATCTTGCCAAGATCTCCATGCTGTCCTCCCACCTCCAGCCCCCCCTCCCCCCGGGTCTGTGGGAGGGTCAGTGCTGAGGGAGCGCCACACTGTTGGAGGGTCAGTGCTGAGGGAGCACCGCACTGTGGGAGGGTCAGTGCTGAGGGAGCACCGCACTGTGGGAGGGTCAGTGCTGAGGGAGCGCCGCACTGTGGGAGGGTCAGTGCTGAGGGAGCGCCGCACTGTGGGAGGGTCAGAGCTGAGAGAGCGCTGCAAAATGGGTCAGTGCTGAGGGAGCGCCGCACTGTGGGAGGGTCAGTGCTGAGGGAGTGCCGCACTGTCGGAGGGTCAGTGCTGAGGGAGCGCCGCACTGCCGGAGGGTCAGTGCTGAGGGAGCGCTGCATTGTGGGAGGGTCAGTGCTAGGGGGGCGCCGCACTATCGGAGGGTCAGTGCTGAAGGACTGCCACACTGTTGGAGGGTCAGTTCTGAGGGAGCGCCGCACTGTGTGAGGGTCAGCACTGAGGGAACGCTGCACCATGGTTCAGAACTGAAGGATCGCCGCACTTTCGGAGGCTCAGTGGTGAGGGGGTGCCGCCCTATCGGAGGGTCAGTGCTGAGGGAGCGCCGCACTGTGGGAGGGTCAGTGCTGAGGGAGTGCCGCACTGTGGGAGGGTCAGTGCTGAGGGAGCGCCGCACTGTGGGAGGGTCAGTGCTGAGGGAGTACCGCACTGTGGGAGGGTCAGTGCTGAGGGAGTGCCGCACTGTGGGAGGGTCAGTGCTGAGGGAGTGCTGCACTGTGGGAGGGTCAGTGCTGAGGGAGCGCCGCACTGTGGAAAGGTCAGTGCTGAGGGAGCGCCGCACTGTGGGAGGGTCAATGCTGAGGGAGCGCCGCACTGTGGGAGGGTCAGTGTTGAGGGAGCGCCGCACTGTTGGAGGGTCAGTGCTGAGGGAGCGCCGCACTGTTGGAGGGTCAGTGCTGAGGAAGCGCCGCACTGTTGGAGGGTCAGTGCTGAGGGAGCGCCGCACTGTTGGAGGGTCAGTGCTGAGGGAGCGCCGCACTGTTGGAGGGTCAGTGCTGAGGAAGCGCCGCACTGTGGGAGGGTCAGTGCTGAGGGAGCGCCGCACTGTTGGAGGGTCAGTGCTGAGGAAGCGCCGCACTGTTGGAGGGTCAGTGCTGAGGAAGCGCCGCACTGTTGAAGGGTCAGTGCTGAGGAAGCGCCGCACTGTGGGAGGGTCAGTGCTGAGGGAGCGCAGCACTGTGGGAGGGTCAGTGCTGAGGGAGCGCCGCACTGTTGGAGGGTCAGTGCTGAGGGAGCGCCGCACTGTTGGAGGGTCAGTGCTGAGGGAGCGCCGCACTGTTGGAGGGTCAGTGCTGAGGAAGCGCCGCACTGTGGGAGGGTCAGTGCTGAGGGATCACATCGCCATGTAAACGCGCAACATCAATTTCTTTCCCCCATGGTCAGAAAATCTCTGCCACAATTGGATTGAGCTGAGACGGGCTGATGATGCAGGGTACTGGCGGCCTGCGGTGAGAGGGCACACTGATTCCCAGTTTCGATGTGAGGAGATGTTGCCATCCGGATGGCTCTGCCCCGGATGGGCAGCGGAAGCAGATCCACCCTCGGAATGGGCCATTGGAGGAAGTGTTGCGGTGCTGGGGGCGAGTGGGGTTTACAAACACATGGGGTCCAGCAGCAACTGGAAGGGCCGAATGGCCTGTTCCCTCGCAGAATGGGCAGAAGATTCTGTTGATGTGGGTGATGCAGTGAATATGAGAATACACGGCGACTCACGGAAGAACGGGAGACTGAGGAGCAGACGCAGTTCCCTGACTGGCCTGCAGTCTGTCTGAGCTGAGCTTCTTCCAAACACCATGTAACCTTCCAAATGTGGACTGTGCAGCACTCAAACACCCTGGGGGTTACTGACCAGAAACTGAACTGGACCCAGCCATATACTGTGGCTACCAGAGCAGGTCAGAGGCTGGGAATCCTGCGGAGAGTAACTCACCTCCTGACTTCCCCCAAAGCCTGTCCACCATCTACAAGGCACAAGTCGGGAGTGTGATGGAATACTCTCCCACTCGCCTGGATGAGCGCGGCTCCAACAACACTCGAGAAGCTCGACACCATCCGGGACAAAGCAGCCCCCCCCCCCCCCCCGCTCGATCGACACGCTAACCCCCCCACCCTCGACATTCACTCCCTCCACCACCGACGCACAGCGGCAGCAGTGTGTACCGTCTACAAGATGCACCGCAGCGACTCGCCACGGCTCCTTCAACAGCGCCACCCAAACCTGCCACCTCTACCCCCTCCCTACAGGAGTAATGGGCAACCCGGGCCAGTGGGTGGGTTCGCAGGAGTGACCCTCCTTCATCGCAGTGGGCAGCAAGATTGGAATCGGGCTTGTTCACTAACCGTGACCCCAAAAATAAGATTAAATATATTTAATTCAGGACGAGTTATAAAAAGAGTTCCATCTTCTGTATATGAATAAAAGTACCTCCTTCAAATGGTCAAAACAAAAGAAATATTTATGCTTTGGAAACAGAGGGAGCGCCGGGCTCCCGCAGTCGGCGCCGCATGCCGGGCTCTCACAGTTGGTGCCATGTGCAATCAGCACACACCCTATTTCACTTGCCTGAGCTTTCCGTGTACCAGTCAAACTAGTCGAAAAAAAATCTATCCGGACGGAAATCATAGGCATGTGGCAAATCTGCGCGGGTAACAGGCAACAAGAATCTTGCAGGGCCGCACCCGGGACCCAGATGGGCCGCATGTGGCCTACCTAGGGTGACCTAGAAGGACAAGGGCAGTAGATGCCATGGGGAACACCCACCGCCAGCAAGATCCCCCTCCGAACCACCCCACACACACAGACACACACACACACACACACCATCCCGACTTGGAAATATATCGGCCGTTCCTTCACTGTGACTGGGGTCAAAATCCTGGAACTCCCTCCCTAACAGCGCTGTGGGTGTACCTACACCCACACGGGGCTGCAGCAGGTTCAAGATGGCGGCTCACCCACCACCTTCTCAAGGGGGGGCAGTTAGGGATGGGGGTAAATGCAGGGGCCCGGCCAGCGACGCCCACATCCCTGGGAATGAACCATGAAAACCCGACACTGATGTTGCCACAGGCCTAAAGAGCTAACAACGCCCTTCACAATCTAACAGTTATCTCGATTTACAAAATGGATATAAATCTATGAGACTTACATATCTGATTAAATATTTGGTGTTCAAAGAGGGACACCAGTTCACGTGGAGAGAGGCTGGAATTGTTCTCCTTTCGAGCAGAGAAGGTTAAGGGGGCGGGGCGGGGCGGGGGGGGATTTCATCAAGAGAGGGTTTTGATTGAGTGACTGAGGAAAAAGTGTTTCCCCAGCGGCAAGAGGGTCGGGAATCGGAGGGGGGGGCACACAGATTGAAGAGAATCGGTAAAAGAACAGTCGGTGGGGGCAACGGAATGAGAATTCTTTTTATTTTTGATGCAGGGAGTTGTTCTGATTGGGAAATCATAGAATCCCTACAGTGCAGAAGGAGGTCATTCCGCCCATCGAGTCTGTACCGACCACAATCCCACGCAGGCCCTGTCCCTGCAACCACACATATTTACCCCCATTGCAAATCCCTCGAACATACATATCCCAGAGCATAAAGGGGCAATTTAGCACGGCCAATCACCCTAACCTGCACATCTTCGGACTGTGGGAGGAAACCGGAGCACCCGGAGGAAACCCACACAGACACAGGGAGAACGTGCAAAGTCCGCACAGACAGTGACCCAAGCTGGGAATCGAACCCGGGTCCCTGGCGCTGTGAGGCAGCAGCGCTAACCACCGTGCCGCCCGAGAAGGTGCTGCCCACAAGGGAGGTGGGAGCAGATTAGAACATAGAACATAGAACAGTACAGCACAGAACAGGCCCTTCGGCCCACAATGTTGTGCCGAGCTTTATCTGAAACCAAGATCAAGCTATCCCACTCCCCATCATCCTGGTGTGCTCCATGTGCCTATCCAATAACCGCTTAAATGTTCCTAAAGTTTCTGACTCCACTATCACTGCAGGCAGTCCATTCCACACCCCAACCACTCTCTGCGTAAAGAACCTACCTCTGATATCCTTCCTATATCTCCCACCACGAACCCTATAGTTATGCCCCCTTGTAATAGCTCCATCCACCCGAGGAAATAGTCTTTCAACGTTCACTCTATCTATCCCCTTCATCATTTTATAAACCTCTATTAAGTCTCCCCTCAGCCTCCTCCGCTCCAGAGAGAACAGCCCTAGCTCCCTCAACCTTTCCTCATAAGACCTACCTTCCAAACCAGGCAGCATCCTGGTAAATCTCCTCTGCACTCTTTCCAGCGCTTCCACATTCTTCTTATAGTGAGGTGACCAGAACTGCACACAATATTCCAAATGTGGTCTCACCAAGGTTCTGTACAGTTGCAGCATAACCCCACGACTCTTAAGCTCCAACCCCCTGTTAATAAACGCTAACACACTATAGGCCTTCTTCACAGCTCTATCCACTTGAGTGGCAACCTTTAGAGATCTGTGGATATGGACCCCAAGATCTCTCTGTTCCTCCACAGTCTTCAGAACCCTACCTTTGACCCTGTAATCCACATTTAAATTAGTCCTACCAAAATGAATCACCTCACATTTATCAGGGTTAAACTCCATTTGCCATTTTTCAGCCCAGCTTTGCATCCTATCTATGTCTCTTTGCAGCCTACAACAGCCCTCCACCTCATCCACGACTCCACCAATCTTGGTGTCATCAGCAAATTTACTGATCCACCCTTCAGCCCCCTCCTCTAAGTCATTAATAAAAATCACAAATAGCAGAGGACCAAGCACTGATCCCTGTGGCACTCCGCTAGCAAACTGCCTCCAGTCCGAAAATTTTCCATCCACCCTCTGTCTTCGATCAGATAGCCAGTTACCTATCCAATCGGCCAACTTTCCCTCTATCCCACACCTCCTTACTCTCATCATAAGCCGACCATGGGGGACCTTATCAAACGCCTTACTAAAATCCATGTATATGACATCAACTGCCCTACCTTCATCAACACGCTTAGTTACCTCCTCAAAAAATTCTATCAAATTTGAGAGACACGACTTGCCCTTCACGAATCCGTGCTGACTATCCCGGATTAATCCGCATCTTTCTAAATGGTCGTAAATCCCATCCCTCAGGACCTTTTCCATCAATTTACCAACCACCGAAGTAAGACTAACCGGTCTATAATTACCAGGGTCATTTCTATTCCCTTTCTTAAACAGAGGAACAACATTCGCCACTCTCCAGTCCTCTGGCACCATCCCCGTGGACAGTGAGGACCCAAAGATCAAAGCCAAAGGCTCTGCAATCTCATCCCTTGCCTCCCAAAGAATCCTAGGATACATTTCATCAGGCCCAGGGGACTTATCGACCTTCAGTTTATTCAAAACTGCCAGTACATCCTCCCTCCGAACAACTATTTCCTCCAGCCTATTAGCCTGTAACACCTTCACTTCCTCAAAAACATGGCCCCTCTCCTTGGTGAACACTGAAGAAATGTATTCATTCATCACCTCGCCTATCTCTACTGACTCCATACACAAGTTCCCACTATTGTCCTTGACCGGCCCTAACCTCACCCTGGTCATTCTTTTATTCCTCACATAAGAGTAAAAAGCCTTGGGGTTTTCCTTGATCCGACCCGCCAAGGACTTCTCATGTCCCCTCCTAGCTCTCCTAAGCCCCTTTTTCAGCTCATTCCTTGCTAACTTGTAACCCTCAATTGAGCCATCTAAACCTTGTTTCCTCATCCCTACATAAGCTTCCCTCTTCCTTTTCACAAGACATTCCACCTCTTTCGTGAACCATGGTTCCCTCACTCGGCCATTTCCTCCCTGCCTGACAGGGACATACCTATCAAGGATACCCAGTATTTGTTCCTTGAAAAAGTTCCACTTTTCATTAGTGCCTTTCCCTGACAGTTTCTGTTCCCATCTTATGCCCCCTAATTCTTGCCTAATCGCATCATAATTACCTCTCCCCCAATTGTAAACCTTGCCCTGCCGTACGGCCCTATCCCTCTCCATTGCAATAACAAAAGACACCGAATTGTGGTCACTATCTCCAAAGTGCTCTCCCACAACCAAATCTAACACTTGGCCCGGTTCATTTCCCAGTACCAAATCCAATGTGGCCTCACCTCTTGTCGGCCTATCCACATATTGTGTCAGGAAACCCTCCTGCACACACTGCACAAAAACTGCCCCATCCGAACTATTTGACCTACAAAGGTTCCAATCAATATTTGACAAGTTAAAGTCCCCCATGACAACTACCCTGTGACCCCCACACATATCCATAATCTTCCTCCACATCTCTATTACTATTTGGGGGCCTATAATAAACTCCTAACAACGTGACTGCTCCTTTCCTATTTCTAACCTCAGCCCATATTACCTCAGTGTGCAGATCCCCCTCGAAGTGCCTTTCCGCAGCCGTTAAACTATCCTTGATTAACAATGCCACTCCTCCACCTCTTTTACCAGCTTCCCTACACTTACTGAAACATCTATACCCCGGAACGTCCAACAACCATTCCTGTCCTTGTTCTACCCACGTCTCCGTAATGGCCACAACATCATAGTCCCAAGTACCAATCCACGCCCCAAGTTCACCTACTTTGTTCCGGAAAAGGGGAAATGGGAGAAATACTGAGAGGGAATAAATATTGCCGTGCTATGGGATGGTGGGGGTGTGGGGGGGGCTGTCACAGGCATGATGGGCTGAATAGGCAGTTGCTGTGCCGCTGCAGAATTGGCCACCCTGGCCCAGACTTTGCGGAAGTTGGTGTAATGCTCCCTGAGGACGCCCTCCTGTCGAGCTGTGCCACCGATGTGTAAGTGCCGAGAGCAAACCGGTTTTTGGAATGCACACTGGCAAGCACCAGCTCCACCCACCTGGAACATTCCGTACTCTGAGCTCACATGGTGGCAGGGGGTTCTCGGTTTGCATTGGCACGCCCGACAGGAAATGTAGCATTCTGATCCTTCAGTCAGGCGGGCATGCTGGCTGTTGACGCCAGTCTGCAGGCCAACCCTTTGATCTGCTGCCCATTGGCAGCATTTCAGCGGAGGGACACTGAGTCGGGGACCTGGGTGGGGCCAGGGGTGGGGGGGGGGGGCGGGGGGGGGGGGGAATGGAAGACCGTCCTGGTCCCAAACTCCAGCTAATAGTCAGCATCCTTCAAATTGTCAGTGAAGGTGCGATGCCCTCATTCTCGCCACCACCCCCCTCCCCCCACCGCCCCTGTGTCTCAGTAACTCTGATGTGGAGATGCCGGCGTTGGACTGGGGTTAAACACAGTCTCACAACACCAGGTTAAAGTCCAACAGGCTTATTTAGTAGCCAAATCCACGAGTGGATTTTCTACCAAATAAACCTGTTGGAGTTTAACCTGGTGTTGTCAGGCATCTCAGTAGCTCAGCAGGCGAGACCCTAAAAGCAACAGTCAAGCCTTCCCTCCAATCTATCTGCGCTCAGCATGAGCGATGAGAAACTTAGTCATCTGGCACTCATGCACATTGAATCGGACATGCTTCGATCTGTTGATTTACATGCTGTCATCGACACTTTTGTCAACCAAAAAACACGGAAGCTTTTTAAAGTACAAATGGAAAGAAAATGAAAAATAAATGAATAAAAGGGCGGTAATAGATTCATATAACTTTATGATCTTATACATGTAGTACATTATACATACTACAACGATATAAGTTATCTAACGTCTCTTTATTCTATTCAGCGAAGGGTGGGGCAGGGGGTAAGGTCAGGGGGCCTTACTAAAGCTCAGCCTCGGAGTCCGGGTGGTAGTTAATCTGCCACTGCCCCAACAACCCTCCCTATCTCTGTAACTCCCTCCAGTCCCTACAACCCTCCCTATCTCTGTAAACTCCTCCAGCCCCCACAACCCTCCCTATCTCTGTAACCTCCTCCAGCCCCCACAACCCTCCCTATCTCTGTAACTCCCTCCAGTCCCTACAACCCAACCTATCTCTGTAACCTCCTCCAGCCCCCACAACCCTCCCTATCTCTGTAACCTCCTCCAGCCCCTACAACCCTCGCTATCTCTGTAACCTCCTCCTGCCCCTACAACCCTCCCTATCTCTGTAACCTTCTCCAGCCCCTACAACCCTCCCTATCTCTGTAACCTCCTCCAACCCCTACAACCCTCCCTATCTCTGTAACTTCCTCCAGCCCCTGCAACCCTCCCTATCTCTGTAACCTCCTCCAGCCCCTACATCCCTCCCTATCTCTGTAACCCCCTCCAGCCCCTACAACCCTCCCTATCTCTGTAACTTCCTCCAGCCCCTACAACCCTCCCTATCTCTGTAACTTCCTCCAGCCCCTACAACCCTCCCTATCTCTGTAACTTCCTCCAGCTCCTACAACCCTCCCTATCTCTGGAACCTCCTCCAGCCCCTACAACCCTCCCTATCTCTGTAACCTCCTCCAGCCCTACAACCCTCCCTATCTCTGAAATCACCAGCCCCTACAACCCTCCCTATCTCTGTAACCTCCTCCAGCCCCTACAACCCTCCCTATCTCTGTAACCTCTTCCAGCCCCTACAACCCTCCCTATCTCTGTAACTTCCTCCAGTCCCTACACCCCGCCTTATTTCTGGAACCTCCTCCAGCCCCTACAACCCTCCCTATCTCTATAATTTCCTCCAGCCCCTACAACCCTCCCTATCTCAGTAACCTCCTCCAGCCCCTACAACCCTTCCCATCTCTGTAACCTCCTCCAGTCCCCACAACCCTCCCTATCTCTATAACCTCCTCCAGTCCCTACAACCCTCCCTATCTCTATAACATCGTCCAGCCTCTACAACCCTCCCTATTTCTGTAACCTCCTCCAGCCCCTATAATTCTTTTTTTTTAGTTAATTTCTTAGTCACAAGTAGGTTTACAGTAACACTGCAATGAAGTTACTGTGAAAATCCCCTAGTCGCCACACTCCGGTGCCTGTTTGGGTAACACTGAGGGGGAATTTAGCATGGCTAATGCACAGAACCAGCACATCTTTTGGACTGTGGGAGGAAACCGGAGCACCCAGAAGAAACTCACGCAGACACGGGGAGAATGTGCAAACTCCGCACAGACAGTGACCCAAGCCGGGAATTGAACCTGGGTCCCTGGTGCTGTGAGGCAGCAGTGCTAACCACTGTGCCACCATCCTCCAGCCCCTACAACCCTCCCTATCTCTGTAACCTCCTCCAGCCCCTACAACTCTCCCTACCTCTGTAACCTCCTCCAACCCTCCTCCAGGTTACAGAGATGGGGAGGCTGGAGGAAGTTACAGAGATAGGGAGGGTTGTAGGGGCTGGAGGAGATTACAGAGATGGGGAGGGTTGTAGGGGCTGGAGAAGGTTACAGAGATAGGGAGGGCTGCAGGAGCTGGAGGAGGTTGCAGAGATAGGGAGGGTTGTAGGGACTGGAGAAGGTTGCAGAGATAGGGAGGGTTGTGGGGACTGGAGGAGGTTGCAGTGATCGGGAGGGTTGTAGAGACTGGAGAAGGTTACAGAGATAGGGAGGGTTGTGGGGACTGGAGGAGGTTGCAGTGATAGGAAGGGTTGTAGGGACTGGAGGAGGTTGCAGTGATCGGGAGGGTTGTAGGGCCTGGAGAAGGTTACAGAGATAGGGAAGGCTGTAGGGACTGGAGGAGGTTGCAGTGATCGGGAGGGTTGTAGGGACTGGAGAAAGGTACAGAGATAGGGAGGGTTGTGGGGACTGGAGGAGGTTGCAGTGATAGGGAGGGTTGTATGGGCTGGAGGAGGTTATAGAGATAGGGAAGGTTGAAAACTGGGTTTTGGAGCATTTTAAAATCAAGTTGTTGCATGCAGGGTGGATGTTCAGGTCTCTGAGAATGATGGATATCAGTGGAATGGAACTTGGTCCCCATACAGACAGAGGCAGCAGAGTCTTTTAAGACTGACATTTATCGAGGGTAAATTGTGGGGAACAGCCAGGTGTGGACTGGGGAAGCCGGGAGGTTCAGAATGAGCAGGAAGATCCAAAGCAAGTACAGCTATGCAGCAGGAGTACACCTGTGCACATTTACAGAGTGGCAGTGCTGAGGGAGCGCCGCACTGCAGGAGGGTCAGTGCTGAGGGAGCGCCGCACTGTCGGAGGGTCAGTGCTGAGGGAGCGCCGCACTGTCGGAGGGTCAGTGCTGAGGGAGCGCCGCACTGTCGGAGCGTCAGTGCTGAAGGAGCACTGCACTGTCAGAGAGTGAGTGTTGGGGGAGCGCCGCACTGTTAGAGGGTCAGTTCTGAGGGAGCACCGCACTGTCGGAGGATCAGTGCTGAGGGAGCGCCGCACTGTGGGAGGGTCAGTGCTGAGGGAGTGCCGCACTGTCGGAGGATCAGTGCTAAGGGAGCACCGCACTGTCGGAGGATCAGTGCTGAGGGAGCGCCGCACTGTGGGAGGGTCAGTGCTGAGGGAGCGCCGCACTGTCGGAGGATCAGTGCTGAGGGAGCGCCGCACTGTGGGTCAGTGCTGAGGGAGTGCCGCACAGTCGGGGGGTCAGTGCTGAGGGAGTACCGCACTGTCGGGGGGGTCAGTGCTGAGGGAGTACCGCACTGTCGGGGGGGTCAGTGCTGAGGGAGTACTGCACCGTCAGGGGGGTCAGTGCTGAGGGAGTACCGCACAGTCGGGGTGTCAGTGCTGAGGGAGTACCGCACTGTCGGGGGGGTCAGTGCTGAGGGAGTACCGCACTGTCGGGGGGGTCAGTGCTGAGGGAGTGCCGCACTGTCAGAGGGACAGTGCCAAGAGAGTGCCAGAGAGTCGGAGGCGCTGTGTTACGGATTGGATTTTGAACATCTGTGTTGCAAGTTCAGCTGCCAATGGAATCGAGAGAGAAGCGTTGTTCTGTGGCCTTTTCTGTATCCTTTCCCGAAGGCTGGTATTCCACCTCGCCAGAGTGGGACAGGGTGCTACAGGAAGGTGTCGATGCCCAACAATCCCACCTCTCCCTCAGGGAGGGAGGGAGGGAGGAGATGAATCTCTCCCCTCAGCCCAATCGAATGCAATCTCCACCAACACAGGTCGCTGCCCGCTCACTCCCCAGCTGCCGTCATTGATCAGGTTACAAGCCTCATTGGCAAACCTCACTCGATCCTCTCCAGCCCTCCTCTCCCCCGCACCCCCCCACCCCCACCAGCCCGACCCCACCCCTGTCACCCAAGCGAAACCCAACCCCTCTAAATCCAGCTAATTACTGATGCTGTGCTATGCAACCTGACTCTGATGCTTGGGTTCACCTGAATGACGAGGGAATGGAAGACGTCATGGAGGTGTGACCTCAGCTGGAACACTCCGCCCACTATCCCTCTCTCTGTCACCCTGCTCCAAAGCCCTCCCCTCCTCACCCCCCAAGACCCTGCCTCACTGTAATCCCACCCCGAGCCTCCATTCAGATGCTTCCGCAGGCGAGGTGGAGTGGGAGGCTGGGGGGGAGCCATTGGGAAGGGGTTGAGATTGGGTGGGGCGGGGGCGCAGGCGAGCAAGGGATGGGCCTCTGTGAGGGGGTGAGGCACGGTGAGGGGGCGGGGGGGGGGGGAGGCGGGGTTGCGGGGAGGGGGTTGGATTTGGCCGTTCCTCAGCAACCACCCTCACCTGGGCGGAGGCAACAAAAAGCAGATTGCCGGTGTTCCGGAACCATCGCCAATCTGCCCAGCCACCCCCTCAGGGCGTCGGGAGAGTTGGCCAGCACCACAGCGCTGCAGAGACCACTCCACCAGGGCTGGGACTCGCTGGATACACTGCCAACTGAGGGAGAGTCACTGACCGACACCGTTGGAATCTCTCACCCTCCCGCCCCATTAGGTAAGCTGCCTGCTGCCTTACCTTCATCGATGCTGCCTGAATTTGACTGTACTTGGCAACAACTAAACACACCTCCCCCCTCACCACCGCGTGCCATATATAATTGCATCATCGCTATCCTGGCAACGTTAATGCAGTGAATCTATGGACTGAGATTTTGTCTCACTCCTATTTCAAAGCCTCTCAGGTGTTTCCCAGTATACGGTTACGTGCTCCAAAGCTGCCTAGCCGGTTCTGACAGCTGTCAACCGACCTCGAGACTCACCATCTCCGTAAGCAGCACCGCCCCCCCCCCCCCCCCGCCCCCCCCGCCACACTCCCATCCGCCGTTAACCCATCACCCCCACCGGCTCCCTCAGCTCCCCTCAATTCCGACGCTCACGCCCTCCTGTTCAAATCCTGGCTCACTCCCACGTTGTAATCGCTTCCAAAACCACCTCCAGCTACTTCTGGGCAGTTACCTGTCCTGGTGCCCCAGTGACGCGGTATGGGACCGGACATCAGGCAGAATCTAGACCCCCCCGCACCCCCCCCCCCCCCCCCCCCCCCCACTCACCGCCCCCCGCCCACCTCCCCCACCCCCGACCCCCCCCCCCTCCAGCACATCAGGAGATATGCGGGACAAACGCTCGGTCAAATAGGTCGGTTTTTAAAGATGGTCTTAAGGGAGGAGGAAGAGAGAGAGACAGAGGTGGAGAGATTTAGGGAGGGAATTCCAGAGCTTAAGGCCCCTACCCCAGGGAGCTGAAGGCACGGCCGCCAATGGTGGAGTGCTGAGATTCGGAGGCTACTCGAGAGGCAGGAATTGTTGGAGCGCAGAGATCTCGGAGGATTGTCGGAGGTGACCGAGATAGGGAGTGCTGTAGACGCTGGGGGAGGTAACAGAAATAGGGAGAGTTGTAGGGGCTGGAGGAGGTTGCAGAGATAGGGAGGGTTGTAGGGGCTGGAGGAGGTTGCAGAGATAGGGAGGGTTGTAGGGACTGGAGGAGGTTGCAGAGATAGGGAGGGTTGTAGGGGCTGGAGGAGGTTACAGAGATAGGGAGGGTTGTAGGGGCTGGAAGGGGTTACAGAGATAGGGAGGGTGGTAGGGATTGGGGGAGGTTACAGAGATAGGGAGGGTTGTTGGGGCTGGAGGGGGTTACAGAGATAGGGAGGGTGGTAGGGATTGGGGGAGGTTACAGAGATAGGGAGGGTTGTTGGGGTTGGAAGAGGTTATAGAGATAGGGAGGGTCGCAGGGGCTGGAGGAGGTTACAGAGATAGGGAGGGTTGTAGGGACTGGAGGAAGTTACAGAGATAGGGAGGGTTGGAGTAACTGGAGGAGGTTACAGAGATAGGGAGGGTTGTAGGGGCTGGAGGAGGTTACAGAGATATGGGGGGGTTGTAGGGGCTGGAGAATGTTACAGAGATAGGGAAGGTTGTAGGGACTGGAGAAGGTTACAGAGATAGGGAGGGTTGGAGGGACTGGAAGAGGCTACAGAGATATGGACAGTTGTAGGGGCTGGAGGAGGTTACAGACATAGGGAGGGTTTAGGGGCTGGAGGACGTTACAGAGATAGAGAGGGTTGGAGGGGCTGGAGGAGGTTGCAGAGTTGGGAGGGTTGTAGGAGACAGGAGGAGGTTACAGAGAGAGAGAGGGTTGCAGGCGCTGGAGGAGGTTACAGAGATAGGGAGGGTTGTAGGAGACAGGAGGAGGTTACAGAGATAGGGAGGGTTGTAGGGGCTGGAGGAGGTTACAGAGATAGGGAGGGTTGCAGGCGCTGGAGGAGGTTACAGAGATATGGGGGGGGTTGTAGGGGCTGGAGAATGTTATAGAGATAGGTGGTCAGGACTGGCGATCTCAGCAGTGATTCACGAAAGCACAATATTAAAGCTCATTGCTGCATAAATAACATAACTTTTACCTCACGTAACAAAACGACCTCCACATTGTCCTGATCTCCCAAATAGTTGCACTGTCACTGAAGGACTTGCTGAAAAACATTCGGAATGGGAACGTGCCAAATGGTGTTTACACCTGTGGTTACAGGATCCCTCTTTCTAGGTGGAGCTGTTCTCAAATTTACAAATCTCTTGGCAGATTTGCCTGGAAGTACAGTTTTAGTTCAAGGATAAAGCAATCACTGGGAAAATTTTCAAAACTTAACCCCATGCTGTACCTGTCCTGGGAGTGTTTGATGGGGACAGTGTAGAGGGAGCTTTACTCTGTATCTAACCCCGTGCTGTCCCTGTCCTGGGAGTGTTTGACGGGATGGTGTAGAGGGAGCTTTACTCTGTATCTAACCCCGTGCTGTACCTGTCCTGGGAGTGTTTGATGGGGACAGTGTCGAGGGAGCTTTACTCTGTATCTAACGCCGTGCTGTACCTGTCCTGGGAGTGTTTGATGGAGACAGTGTAGAGGGAGCTTTACTCTGTATCTAACGCCGTGCTGTACCTGTCCTGGGAGTGTTTGATGGAGACAGTGTAGAGGGAGCTTTACTCTGTATCTAATCCCGTGCTGTACCTGTCCTGGGAGTGTTTGATGGGGACAGTGTAGAGGGAGCTTTACTCTGTATCTAACCCCGTACGTACCTGTCCTGGGAGTGTTTGATGGGGGACAGTGTAGAGGGAGCTTTACTCTGTATCTAACCCCGTGCTGTACCTGTCCTGGGAGTGTTTGATGGGGACAGTGTAGAGGGAGCTTTACTCTGTATCTAACCCTATGCTGTACCTGTCCTGGGAGTGTTTGATGGGGACAGTGTAGAAACTTAGAAACATAGAAAAACTACAGCACAAACAGGCCCTTCGGCCCACAAGTTGTGCCGAACACATCCCTACCTTCTAGTCCTACCTATAACCCTCCATCCTATTAAGCTCCATGTACTCATCCAGGAGTCTCTTAAAAGACCCTATTGAGTTCGCCTCCAACACCAACCGATTCCACTCGCCCACCACCCTCTGTGTGAAAAACGTTCTCCTAACATCTCCCCTGTACCTACCCCCCAGCACCTTAAACCTGTGTCCTCTCGTAGCAGCCATTTCCACCCTGGGAAAAAGCCTCTGAGAGTCCACCCGATCTATGCCTCTCAACATCTTATACACCTCTATAAGGTCTCCTCTCATCCTTCGTCTCTCCAAGGAGAAAAGATCGAGCTCCCTCAGCCTATCCTCATAAGGCATGCCACTCAATCCAGGCAACATCCTTGGAAATCTCCTCTGCACCCTTTCAATCTTTTCCACATCCTTCCTATAGTGAGGCGACTAGAACTGAACACAGTACTCCAAGTGGGGTCTGACGAGGCTCTGATATAGCTGTAGAGGGAGCTTTACTCTGTATCTAACCCCATGCTGTCCCTGTCCTGGGAGTGTTTGATGGGGACGGTGTAGAGGGAGCTTTACTCTGTATCTAACCCCGTGCTGTCCCTGTCCTGGGAGTGTTTGATGGGGACAGTGTAGAGGGAGCTTTACTCTGTATCTAACCCCGTGCTGTCCCTGTCCTGGGAGTGTTTGATGAGGGACAGTGTAGAGGGAGCTTTACTCTGTATCTAACCCCGTGCTGTACGTGTCCTGGGAGTGTTTGATGGGGGACAGTGTAGAGGGAGCTTTACACTGTATCTAACCCCGTGCTGTACCTGTGCTGGGAGTGTTTGATGGGGACAGTGTAGAGGGAGCTTTATTCTGTATCTAACCCCGTGCTGTACCTGTCCTGGGAATGTTTGATGGGGACAGTGTAGAGGAGCTTTACTCTGTATCTAACCCCGTGCTGTACCTGTCCTGGGAGTGTTTGATGGGGACAGTGTAGAGGGAGCTTTATTCTGTATCTAACCCCGTGCTGTACTTGTCCTGGGAGTGTTTGATGGGGACAGTGTAGAGGGAGCTTTACTCTGTATCTAACCCCGTGCTGTCCCTGTCCTGGGAGTGTTTGACGGGATGGTGTAGAGGGAGCTTTACTCTGTATCTAACCCCATGCTGTACCTGTCCTGGGAGTGTTTGATGGGGACAGTGTAGAGGAAGCTTTACTCTGTATCTAACCCCGTGCTGTCCCTGTCCTGGGAGTGTTTGATGGGGGACACTGAAGAGGGAGCTTTACTCTGTATCTAACCCCGTGCTGTCCCTGTCCTGGGAGTGTTTGATGGGGACAGTGTAGAGGGAGCTTTACTCTGTATCTAACCCCGTGCTGTCCCTGTCCTGGGAGTGTTTGATGGGGACAGTGTAGAGGGAGCTTTATTCTATATGGGGGGGGGGGGGGGGGGGGAGGGCAGGATGGGGACGAGGGTCGATCGCTGGTCCCGGGGTCAGGAGACGATCGCCGGTCCCGGAGTAGGGGTCGCTCGCTGGTCACGAGGTCAGGGTGGGGTCGGGAGTCGCTCGCTGGTCACGGGGTTAGGATGGGGTCGGGGCCGATCGCTGGTCATGGGGTAGGGGGTCGCTCGCTAGTCACAGGGCCAGGATGGGGTTGAGGGTCGATCGCTGGTCACGGGGTCAGGATGGGGTCAAGGTTCGATCACTGGTCCCGGGGGTCAGGATGGGGTCGAGGGTCGCTCGCTGGTCCCGGGGTCAGGATGGGGCCCGGGGTCGCTCGCTGGTCACAGGGTGTCAGAGGAAGAGCTCGAGGCACCCTGACAAAGCAAAACAAGGGCCATGCCCAGTGGCTGCACATGGCTGGAGAGCTGAACAGCAGCCCCCAGGCTCCCAGCTGGGTCTCCTGCTCGTTCCTATTCTGTGATTACAACCCGTGACTAATCGGTTCAAAGGACGTCTGCAGGACTGGTTGTAAGACGGTCGAGTCTCTCAATGTGCACAGTGACTGCGTAGTTAGCAGCGCCCCCCCCACCCACCCCCGCCCCTGCGCTCAATCAGGTCATGGTCATCTCGCCCCAGCTGCTGGGTCACACTGACTTGCCAGGGTTGCCAGAGGCTCCTGTGTCACGAGGTCTGCGTGGGGAGTCGGGGACGGGCTGGAGTTGGCGGGGGCGGGGGGTGGGAATGGTTGTGAGAGAGAGAGAGAGGAAAACTACTGCAGTCCTCCCCCTAAGCCATCCCTCCTGCTTAGAACCATAGAATCCCTACACTGCAGAAGAGGCCATTTGGCCAATCGAGTCTGCACCAACAACTCTCAGTAAGAAGTCTCACAACACCAGGTTCAAGTCCAACAGGTTTCAGGTCCAACAATTCTCTGACAGAGTATCTTACCCATCGAACATAGAACATTACAGCGCAGTACAGGCCCTTCGGCCCTCGATGTTGCGCCGACCAGTGAAACCAATCTAAAGCCCCTCTAACCTACACTATTCCAATATCATCCATATGTTTATCCAATGACCATTTAAATGCCCTTAATTTTGGCGAGTCCACTACTGCTGCAGGCAGGGCATTCCACGCCCTTACTACTCTCTGAGTAAAGAACCTACCTCTGACATCTGTCCTATATCTCTCACCCCTCAATTTAAAGCTATGTCCCCTCGTGCTAGCTATCACCATCCGAGGCAAAAGGCTCTCACTATCCACCCTATCTGATCCTCTGATCATCTTGTATGTCTCTATTAAATCACCTCTTAACCTTCTTCTAACGAAAACAACCTCAAGTCCCTCAGCCTTTCCTCATAAGACCTCCCCACCATACCAGGCAACATCCTGGTAAATCTCCTCTGCACCCTTTCCAATGCATCCACATCCTTCCTATAATGCGGCGACCAGAACTGTACACAATACTCCAAGTGCGGCCGCACCAGAGTTTTGTACAGTTGCAACATGACCTCCGGGCTCCGAAACTCAATCCCTCTCCCCCACCCTCTTCAGCAACCCACACATTTAGCACGGCCAATCCCCCTAACCCGCACATCTTTGGACTGTGGGAGTACACCGGAGCACCCGGAGGAAACCCACGCGGACACGGAGAGAATGTGCAAACTCCACACAGACAGTGACCTGAGGCCAGAATTGAACCCGGGTCCCTGGCGCTGCGAGTCTACAGTGTTAACCCACTGCGCCACCCTCGGGTCCCCACCCCTCTCCCCCACACAGCCTCCCGCAGGCAGGGAATGACAGCCTGGCGTGGAGAGAAGGCGGGTGAGGCTGGAAGGGCCTGTCGCCACTGCATGGCCATCGGGCGCCATTTTGACATTGGTGCGCTGTCACCTTCCCTTCCTCGCGTCAGACAAACAGGGCAGCGCACCGGGAGCAAGGACACACAAACCCCAACAAGCATATTTTTAAACATTCGTTCAAGGGGCTCAGGGCATTCCCCGTCCCTAATCGCCCCCTTGAGAAGGTGGTGGGTGAGCCGCCATCTTGAACCCGCTGCAGTCCCGTGTGGTGTAGGTACACCCACAGTGCTGTTAGGGAGGGAGTTCCAGGATTTTGACCCAGTCACAGTGAAGGAACGGCCGATATGTTTCCAAGTCGGGATGGGGTGTGTGTGTGTGTGTGTGTGTGGGGGGGGGGGGGGGGGGGGGGGGGGGTGGTGGTGGTGCTTACAGGCAGTGAGTTTCTCAAGTATGAAGACCTTTTGAAGTCCCCTGAGTCACTTCAACAGGAGCATCAGTCAGAAAGGATTTGACCCGCAAGCCACATAAGATGATATTAGGGTCAGGCGACCACAAGCTTGGTCAAAGAGGCCAGTTTTGAAGGAGGTCTTAAAGGAGGAGAGAGAGAGAGAGAGAGACAGAGAGAGAGATGGAAAGGTTTAGGGAGGAAATTCCAGAGCTGAGGGTCCTCCCAGGCAGCTGAAGGAATGGCCGCCAATGGCGGACCGATGGGAATCGGGGGATGCTCAAGAGGCTGGAATTGGAGGAGCGCAGCGATCTCGGAGGGCTGTAGGAGGTAATAGAGATAGGGAGGGGTGTAGGGGCTGGAGGAAGTTACAGAGATAGGGAGGTTTGTAGGGGCTGGAGGAGGTTACAGAGATAGGGAGGGGTGTAGGGGCTGGAGGAGGTTACAGAGATAGGGAGGTTTGTAGGGGCTGGAGGAGGTTACAGAGATAGGGAGGGGTGTAGGGGCTGGAGGAGGTTACAGAGATAGGGAGGTTTGTAGGGGCTGGAGGAGGTTACAGAGATAGGGAGGGGTGTAGGGGCTGGAGGAGGTTACAGAGATAGGGAGGTTTGTAGGGGCTGGAGGAGGTTACAGAGATAGGGAGGGGTGTAGGGGCTGGAGGAGGTTACAGAGATAGGGAGGTTTGTAGGGGCTGGAGGAGGTTACAGAAGTAGGGAGGGTTGCAGGGGCTGGAGGTGGTGACAGAGATAGTGAGGGAGAGCGAGGAGTCCAGGAGAGAGAAAGCTTTGGAGGATGGACAATGGGGACAAACACACAGAAAGGGGTAGAGAGGTGAGTGGAGGAATCCAGCAGAGTCCCCGGAAGGCCAGGCACAGAGTCCCCAGAACGCCGGGCAAAGAGTCCCCGGAACGCCGGGCACAGAGTCCCCGGAACGCCGGGCACAGAGTTGGGAGGGGATGGCACCTTCAGCGGTCTTGACGTGGTTTGGGTGAGATTGGCCACATGTAGAGGGAGCAGACAGCAGTTTGGAAGCTGAAACTTTAGGGGAGAGCCTTGGTGGGGGGTGCGGGGAATGGAGGATAACAGCGGTCTTGGAGGGGGGAGTTTGCCTGCACTGCACTGTCGCAGGGTCGGTGATGAGGGAGCGCCGCACTGTGGGAGGGTCAGTGCTGAGGGAGCGCTGCACTGTGGGTCAGTGCTGAGGGAGCGCCGCACTGTGGGAGGGTCAGTGCTGAGGGAGCACCGCACTGTGGGAGGGTCAGTGCTGAGGGAGCGCCGCACTGTGGGAGGGTCAGTGCTGAGGGAGCGCCGCACTGTGAGAGGGTCAGTGCTGAGGGAGCGCCGCACTGTGGGAGGGTCAGTGCTGAAGGAGCGCCGCACTGTGGGAGGGTCAGTGCTGAGGGAGCGCCGCACTGTGGGAGGCTCAGTGCTGAAGGAGCGCCACACTGTGGGAGGGTCAGTGTTGAGGGAGCGCCGCACAGTGGGAGGGTCAGTGCTGAGAGAGTACCGCACTGTGGGAGGGTCAGTGCTGAGGGAGCGCCGCACTGTCGGAGGGTCAGTGCTGAGAGAGTACCGCACTGTGGGAGGATCAGTGCTGAGGGAGCGCCGCACTGTCGGAGGGTCAGTGCTGAGGGAGCGCCGCACTGTGCGAGGGTCAGTTCTGAGGGTGAGCCACAATGACGGAGAGTCAGTGCTGAGGGAGCGCCGCACTGTCAGAGGGTCAGTGCTGAGGGAGCACCGCACTGTGGGAGGGTCAGTGCTGAGGGGACGCTGCACTGTGGAAGGGTCAGTTCTGAGGGTGAGCCACGATGACAGAGAGTCAGTGCTGAGGGAGCGCCGCACTGTCAGAGGGTCAGTGCTGAGGGAGCACCGCACTGTGGGAGGGTCAGTGCTGAGGGAGCGCCGCACTGTGGGAGGGTCAGTGCTGAGGGAGCGCCGCACTGTGGGAGGGTCAGTGCTGAGGGAGCCCCGCACTGTGGGAGGGTCAGTGCTGAGGGAGCGCCGCACTGCGGGAGGGTCAGTGCTGAGGGAGCGCCGCACTGTGGGAGGGTCAGTGTTGAGGGAGCGCCGCACTGTCGGAGGGTCAGTGCTGAGGGAGCACCGCACTGTGGGAGGAACAGTGCTGAGGGAGCGCCGCACTGTGGGAGAGTCAGTGCTGAGGGGGCGCCGCACTGTGGGAGGGTCAGTGCTGAGGGAGCGCCGCACTGTGGGAGGGTCAGGGCTGAGGGAGCGCCGCACTGCGGGAGGGTCGGTGTTGAGGGAGCGCCGCACTGCGGGAGGGTCAGTGCTGAGGGAGCGCCGCACTGTGGGAGGGTCAGTGCTGAGGGAGCGCCGCACTGTGGGAGAGTCAGTGCTGAGGGGACGCCGCACTGTGGGAGGGTCAGTGTTGAGGGAGTGCCGTACTGTGGGAGGGTCAATGCTGAGGGAGCGCCGCACTGTGGGAGGGTCAGTGCTGAGGGAGCGCCGCACTGTGGGAGGGTCAGTGCTGAGAGAGCGCCGCACTGTGGGAGAGTCAGTGTTGAGGGAGTGCCGCACTGTCGGAGGGTCAGTGCTGAGGGAATGCCGCACTGTGGGAGGGTCAGTGCTGAGGGAGCGCCGCACTGTGGGAGGGTCAGTGCTGAGGGAGCGCCGCACTGTGGGAGAGTCAGTGCTGAGGGAGCACCGCACTGTGGGAGGGTCAGTGCTGAGGGAGCACCGCACTGTGGGAGGGTCAGTGCTGAGGGAGCGCCGCACTGTGGGAGGGTCAGTGCTGAGGGAGCGCCGCACTGTGAGAGGGTCAGTGCTGAGGGAGCGCCGCACTGTGGGAGGGTCAGTGCTGAGGGAGCGCCGCACTGTGGGAGGGTCAGTGCTGAGGGAGCGCCGCACTGTGGGAGGGTCAGTGCTGAGGGAGCGCCGCACTGTGGGAGGGTCAGTGCTGAGGGAGCGCCGCACTGTGGGAGGGTGAGTGCTGAGGGAGCGCCGCACTGTGGGAGGGTCAGTGCTGAGGGAGCGCCGCACTGTGGGAGGGTCAGTGCTGAGGGAGCACCGCACTGTGGGAGGGTCAGTGCTGAGGGAGCGCCGCACTGTGGGAGGGTCAGTGCTGAGGGAGCGCCGCACTGTGGGAGGGTCAGTGCTGAGGGAGCGCTGCTCTGTGGGAGGGTCAGTGCTGAGGGAGCACCGCACTGTGGGAGGGTCAGTGCTGAGGGAGTGCCGCACTGTGCGAGGGTCAGTGCTGAGGGAGCGCCGCACTGTGGGAGGGTCAGTGCTGAGGGAGCGCCGCACTGTGGGAGGGTCAGTGCTGAGGGAGCGCCGCACTGTGGGAGGGTCAGTGCTGAGGGAGCACCGCACTGTGGGAGGGTCAGTGCTGAGGGAGCGCCGCACTGTGGGAGGGCCAGCGCTGAGGGAGAGCCGCACTGTGGGAGGGTCAGTGCTGAGGGAGCGCCGCACTGTGGGAGGGTCAGTGCTGAGGGAGCGCCGCACTGTGGGAGGGTCAGTGCTGAGGGAGCGCCGCACTGTGGGAGGGTCAGTGCTGAGGGAGCGCCGCACTGTGGGAGGGTCAGTGCTGAGGGAGCGCCGCACTGTGGGAGGGTCAGTGCTGAGGGAGCGCCGCACTGTGGGAGGGTCAGTGCTGAGGGAGCGCTGCACTGTGGGAGAGTCAGTGCTGAGAGAGCGCCACAGTGTGGGAGGGTCAGTGCTGAGGGAGCGCCGCACTGTGGGAGGGTCAGTGCTGAGGGAGCGCCGCACTGTGGGAGGGTCAGTGCTGAGGGAGCGCCGCACTGTGGGAGGGTCAGTGCTGAGGGAGCGCCGCACTGTGGGAGGGTCAGTGCTGAGGGAGCACCGCACTGTGGGAGGGTCAGTGCTGAGGGAGCGCCGCACTGTGGGAGGGTCAGTGCTGAGGGAGCGCTGCACTGTGGGAGAGTCAGTGCTGAGAGAGCGCCACAGTGTGGGAGGGTCAGTGCTGAGGGAGCACCGCACTGTGGGAGGGTCAGTGCTGAGGGAGCGCCGCACTGTGGGAGGGTCAGTGCTGAGGGAGCGCCGCACTGTGGGAGGGTCAGTGCTGAGGGAGCGCCGCACTGTGGGAGGGTCAGTGCTGAGGGAGCGCCGCACTGTGGGAGGGTCAGTGCTGAGGGAGCGCCGCACTGTGGGAGGGTCAGTGCTGAGGGAGCGCCGCACTGTGAGAGGGTCAGTGCTGAGGGAGCGCCGCACTGTGGGAGGGTCAGTGCTGAGGGAGCGCCGCACTGTGGGAGAGTCAGTGCTGAGGAAGCGCCGCACTGTGGGAGGGTCAGTGCTGAGGGAGCACCGCACTGTGGGAGGGTCAGTGCTGAGGGAGCACCGCACTGTGGGAGGGTCAGTGCTGAGGGAGCGCCGCACTGTGGGAGGGTGAGTGCTGAGGGAGCGCCGCACTGTGGGAGGGTCAGTGCTGAGGGAGTGCCGCACTGTGGGAGGGTCAGTGCTGAGGGAGCGCCGCACTGTGGGAGGGTCAGTGCTGAGGGAGCGCCGCACTGTGGGAGGGTCAGTGCTGAGGGAGCGCCGCACTGTGGGAGGGTCAGTGCTGAGGGAGCGCCGTGCTGTGGGAGGGTCAGTGCTGAGGGAGCGCCGCACTGTGGGAGGGTGAGTGCTGAGGGAGCGCCGCACTGTGGGAGGGTCAGTGCTGAGGGAGCGCCGCACTGTGGGAGGGTCAGTGCTGAGGGAGCGCCGCACTGTGGGAGGGCCAGCGCTGAGGGAGCGCCGCACTGTGGGAGGGTCAGTGCTGAGGGAGCGCCGCACTGTGGGAGGGTCAGTGCTGAGGGAGCGCCGCACTGTGGGAGGGTCAGTGCTGAGGGAGCGCCGCACTGTGGGAGGGTCAGTGCGGAGGGAGCACCGCACTGTGGGAGGCTCAGTGCTGAGGGAGCGCCGCACTGTGGGAGGGTCAGTGCTGAGGGAGCGCCGCCCTGTGGGAGGGTCAGTGCTGAGGGAACGCCGCACTGTGGGAGGGTCAGTGCTGACATAATGATCTCACAACGACATCAGTACAGATAAAACAGATGTCTGAGATTTCCTGGGCTTCAGTGTCTCCTATATGGAAATGTTTAAGATTCCTGCTACCGAGATGTGATCACATTTCACGCTGAACTGCACAATACACATTCCAACTTTCCAGAGAAACAAGGGAGCTGGGTAAGAAGCCAGGACACGGTGTGTAACAATGAATGATAACATCATTGTAATCAGCACTGTCAGCTTTGCACTGTCTGATTACCTGCACCATCATTCATATCAGCACAGTTCTGAATTCACCCTGCTGGCATTCCTCTGATTCCCTCACCACTGGTGCCCAAGCCGTCAGAATCCGAACTGTCCAGAAGAGGCCATTCGGCCCATTGTGTCTGCGCCGCTCTCTGACACATTATCTGACCCAAGTCCTCTCCCCAGCCCTATCTCTGTATTCTCACACATTTACATGGGCAATCCACCTCACCTGCACGTCTTTCGAACTTCCTCCTGAGCATTTTCAAACAGAAACAGATTATTAATTCCTGGGATCTGGCTGTCGCTTCCGAGTTCCACCGTCAATCGCCCAACCCTAATTGCACCCTTGAGAAGGTGGTGGGTGAGCCGCCATCTTAAATCACTGCAGTCCCGTGTGGTGTAGGTACACCCACAGCGCTGTTAGGGAGGGAGTTCCAGGATTTTGACCCCAGCCACAGTGAAGGAACGGCCGATATATTTCCAAGTTGCCATGGTGTCTGTGTGTGTGAGTGAGGGGCTCAGGAATACAGGAATAAGAACAGGAGAAGGCCATTCAGCCCCTCTCGAGCCTGTTCCACAGGAACAGGAGGAGGCCATTCAACCCCTCCCTCGAGCCTGTTACACAGGAACAGGAGGAGGCCCATTCAGCCCCTCCCTTGAGCCTGTTACACAGGAACAGGAGGAGGCCCATTCAGCCTCCCTCTCGAGCCTGTTACACAGGAACAAGGGGAGGCCATTCAGCCCCTCTTGAGCCTATTGCACAGGATCAGGAGGAGGTCCATTCAGCCCCTCTTGAGCCTGTTACACAGGAACAGGAGGAGGCCATTCAGCCTCCCTCTCGAGCCTGTTACACAGGAACAGGAGGAGGTCCATTCAGCCCCTCTTGAGCCTATTGCACAGGATCAGGAGGAGGCCATTCAGCCTCCCCTCAATCCTGTTACACAAGAACAGGAGGAGGCCATTCAGCCCTCTTGAGCCTGTTCCACAGGAACAGGGAGAGGCCATTCAACCGCTCACATGTCTGTTACACATAATCAGGAGAGAATGAATAGCATCTTCTGTGGTTCTGTTTTCATGGTGAGTTGTATTGCCTGACTTTGGTCTTTAGTCCTTAACAATACAGGACAAAACCTGAACAGATATATAAAAGAGTAACTTCAAGAAAACACAACACAGGGGGGAATGGTGATACCGAACCAAAGTATTAAATATATGCAGACACAAAGAATCGAAACAGATCAGAGACAGAGTGAAGCTCCCTCCTCACTGCCCCCATCAAACACTCCCAGGACAGGTACAGCCCAGGGTTAGATACAGAGTAAAGCTCCCTCTCCACTGTCCCCATCAAACACTGCCAGGACAGGGACAGCACGGGGTTAGATACAGAGTAAAGCTCCCTCTACACTGTCCCCAACAAACACTCCCAGGACAGGGACAGCACGGGGTTAGATACAGAGTAAAGCTCCCTCTACACTGTCCCCAACAAACACTCCCAGGACAGGTACAGCCCAGGGTTAGATACAGAGTAAAGCTCCCTCTACACTGTCCCCATCAAACACTGCCAGGACAGGTACAGCACGGGGTTAGATACAGAGTAAAGCTCCCTCTACACTGTCCCCATCAAACACTCCCAGGACAGGTGCAGCATGGGATTAGATACAGAGTAAAGCTCCCTCTACACTGTCCCCATCAAACACTCCCAGTACAGGTACAGCACGGGGTTAGATACAGAGTAAAGCTCCCTCTACACTGTCCCCAACAAACACTCCCAGGACAGGTACAGCCCGGGGTTAGATACAGAGTAAAGCTCCCTCTACACTGTCCCCATCAAACACTGCCAGGACAGGTACAGCACGGGGTTAGATACAGAGTAAAGCTCCCTCTACACTGTCCCCATCAAACACTCCCAGGACAGGTGCAGCATGGGATTAGATACAGAGTAAAGCTCCCTCTACACTGTCCCCATCAAACACTCCCAGGACAGGTACAGCATGGGATTAGATGCAGAGTAAAGCTTCTTCTACACTGTCGCCATCAAACACTCCAGAGGAGGTACAGCATGGGGTTAGATACAGAGTAAAACGTCCTCTACACTGTCCCCATCAAACACTCCCAGGACAGGTACAGCACAGGGTTAGATACAGCGTAAACCTCCCTCTACACTGTCCCCATCAAACACTCCCAGGGGAGGTACAGCGCGGGTTAGATACAGAGTAAAATTCCCGATACACTGACCCCATCAAACACTCCCAGGGGAGGTACAGCACGGGGTTAGATACAGAGTAAAGCTCCCTCTACACTGTCCCCATCAAACACTCCCAGGACAGGTACAGCACGGGGTTAGATACAGAGTAAAGCTCCCTCTACACTGTCCCCATCAAACACTCCCAGGACAGGTACAGCACGGGGCTAGATACAGAGTAAAGCTCCCTCTACAATTGGGGGAGTTAGGTCGAAGGCTAAAAAACAAGACCTCTCGGGTAGCAATCTCTGGATTACTCCCCGTGCCACGTGCTAGTGAGGCTAGGAACAGGGAGTCTGTACAGCTGAACACGTGGCTAAAGAACTGGTGCAGGAGGGAGGGTTTCAGATTCGTGGATCACTGGGAAGTCTTCCAGGGAGGATGGGACCTGTACAAGAAGGACGGGTTACACCTGAGCTGGAGGGGCACCAATATCCTGGCTGGGAGGTTTGCTAGTGTGGTTCGGGTGAGTTTAAACTAATGTGGCAGGGGGGTGGGGATCAGAACAATAGGTCAGCAAGCGTAGAGACTGGGCACGAGCATGGGGCCAGGACAAGGCTACCTAAGAGGAAGAGCAATCTGGGGGAGGATGAACTCAGTGGGCCTGGAGGTCTGGAGTGCATCTGCTTCAATGCAAGGAGCATCACGGGCAAGATGGATGAACTTAGAGCCTTAATGCTTGCGCAGAACTTGGATGTGGTTGCAGTGACAGAGACTTGGTTAAAAGGACAGGACTGGCAGCTGAATATTCCGGGGTATAAGTGTTTTAGGCGAGACAGAGGAGGGGCTAGGAGAGGTGGGGGAGTAGCAATGCTGGTTAGGGAGCATATTACAGCGGTACAGAGGATGGACAATTTGGAAGGGTCAGGTAACGAGACACTGTGGGCAGAGCTCAGAAACAGGAAGGGTGCAGTCACTATGCTGGGGGTATACTACAGGCCTCCCAACAGCCCACGGGAAGTTGAGGAATGGATATGTAAGGAAATTCTGGACAAGTGTAGAAAAAATAGGGTTGTTGTAGAGGGAGATTTTAATTTCCCTCATCTAGACTGGAAATCCTTTAGGGCTGGGGGTCCGGACGGGGACGAATTTGTAAAATGTGTCCAGGAAGGTTCTTTGGAACAATATGTTGATAGTCCAACTAGAGAGGGGACTATACTGAACATAGTACTGGGGAATGAGCCCGGTCAGGTCATCAAAGTTTCAGTGGGGGAACATAGAAATCATAGAAACCCTACAGTGCAGAAGGAGGCCATTCGGCCCATCGAGTCTGCACCGACCACAATCCCACCCAGGCCCTACCCCCACATATTTACCCGCTAATCCACACATCCCAGGACTCTAAGGGGCAATTTTTAACCTGGCCAATCAACCTAACCCACACATCTTTGGACTGTGGGAGGAAACCGGAGCACCCGGAGGAAACCCACGCAGACACGAGGAGAATGTGCAAACTCCACACAGACAGTGACCCGAACCGGGAATCGAACCCGGGACCCTGGAGCTGTGAAGCAGCAGTGCTAACCACTGTGCTACCGTGCCGCCCTGTGGCGAACAGTGACCACAATTCTGTAAACTTTCGGATAGTCATGGAAAAGGATGAGTGTTGTCCTATGGGTAAGGTGCTGAATTGGGGGAAGGCTAACTACAGCCGGATTAGGCAGGATTTGGTGGCTGTTGATTGGGAGAGGCTGTTCGAGGGTAAATCCACATCTGGCATGTGGGAGTCTTTTAAGGAGCAGTTGATAGGAGTGCAGGACAGGCATGTGCCTGTAAAAAGGAAGGATAGGAAAGGTAGGATTCGAAAGCCGTGGATAACCAGAGAAATTGTGGGTCTAATCTAAAAGAGAAAAGAGGCATACGTAAGGTCCAAGCAGCTAAAAACAGATGAAGCAATGGAGAAATACAGAGAAAGTAGAAAATAACTCAAACAGGGAGTTAGAAGGGCAAAAAGGGGTCACGAAATGTCCTTGGCAGACAGGATTAAGGAGAATCCCAAGGCATTTTATACATACGTTGGGAACAAGAGGGTTGTTAGGGAAAGAATCGGACCTCTCAAGAACAAAGGAGGGGAATTATGCTTGGAACCCAAGGAAGTAGGTGGGATCCTAAATGAATACTTTGCATCAGTATTCACAAAGGAGAGGGACACGTTGATTGGTAGTGTCTCAGAGGGATGAGCCCTCTGAACAAATTGCAATTACAAGGGAGGAAGTGTTAGGTGTTTTAGGAAGCATTAAGGTAGACAAATCCCCAGGGCCAGATGGCATCTGTCCTAGATTACTGAGAGAGACAAGAGATGAAATTGCTGGGCCTCTAACAGAAATCTTTGTTTCTTCATTGGACACAGGTGAGGTCCCAGAGGATTGGAGGATAGCAAATGTGGTCGCGTTATTTAAAAAGGGTAGCAAGGATAACCAGGATATTATAGGCCAGTGAGCTTGACGTCCGTTGTAGGAAAATTGTTGGAGAAGATCCTTAGAGGTAGGATCTATACACGTTTAGAACTGAATAGTCTCATTAGCGATAGACAGCATGGTTTTGTACGAGAGAGGTCATGCCTCACAAATTTGGTTGAGTTTTTTGAGGAGGTGACAAAAATGATTGACGAGGGAAGGGCCGTGGATGTCGTCTACATGGATTTTAGTAAAGCATTTGATAAGGTCCCTCATGGCAGGCTGGTGCAAAAGGTTAAATCTCACGGGATCAAGGGTGAACTAGCTAGATGGGTACAGAACTGGCTTAGCCATAGAAGACAGAGGGTAGCAGTGGAGGGGTCTTTTTCTGATTGGAGTCTGTGACTAGTGGTGTTCCGCAGGGCTCTGTACTGGGACCTCTGCTGTTTGTGATATATATAAATGATTTGGAAGAAGATGTAGCTGGTCTGATTAGTAAGTTTGTGGACGACACAAAGATTGCTGGAGTTGCGGATAGCGATGAACATTGTCAGAGAATACAGTAGGATATAGATAGGCTGGAAAATTGGGCGGAGAAATGGCAGATGGAATTTAATCCAGATAAATGTGAAGTGATGCATTTTGGTAGATCTAATGCAGGGGGGAGCTATACAATAAATGGCAGAACCATCAGGAGTATAGACACACAGAGGGATCTGGGTGTGCAAGTCGACAGATCCTTCAAGGTGGCAGCACAGGTGGAAAAGATGGTGAAGAAGGCATATGGCATGCCTGCCTTTATTGGACGGGGCATAGAGTATAAAAGTTGGCATATGGTGTTGCAGTTATATAGAACGTTGGTTAGGCCACATTTGGAATACTGCGTCCAGTTCTGGTCGCCACACTACCAGAAGGACGTGGAGGCTTTGGAGAGAGCGCAGAAAAGGTTTACCAGGATGTTGCCTGGTATGGAGGGTATTAGCTATGAGGTGAGATTAAGTAAACTAGGGTTGTTCTCCCTGGAAAGACAGAGGTTGAGGGGTGACCTAATACAAGTTTATAAAATTATGAAGGGCATAGATAGGGTGGACAGTTAGAAGCTTTCTCCCAGGTCAGAAATGACAAACACAAGGGGTCACAAGTTCAAGGTAAGGGGAGCAAGGTTCAATACAGATATGCGGGGGACGTATTTTACACAGAGGGTGGTGGGGGCCTGGAATGCACTACCAAGCAAGGTGGTTGAGGCAGACATGCTAGGATCATTTAAGACTTATCTAGACAGCCACATGAACAGACTGGGAATAGAGGGATACAGACGGATGGCCTAGTTAGGAACACATGATTGGGGCAGGCTTGGAGGGCCAAAGAGCCTGTTACTGTGCTGTATTGTTTTTTGTTTCTTTGTTTACACTGTCCCCATCAAAAACTCCCAGGAGAGCGACAGGACAGGGATGGATACAGAGTAATGTTCCCTCTACTCTGTCCCTATCAAACACTCCCAGGAAAGCTACAGCATGGGGTAAGATGCAGAGTAAAGTTCCCTCTACACTGTCCCCCTTTCAAACACGCCCAGGACAGGTACAGCACAGGGTTAGATACAGAGTAAAGCTCCCTCTACACTGTTCCCATCAGACACTCCCAGGACAGGCACAGCACGGGGTTAGATACAGAGTAAAGATCCCTCTACACTGTCCCCATCAAACACTCCCAGGACAGGTGCAGCACGGGGTTAGATACAGAGTAAAGATCCCTCTACACTGTCCCCATCAAACACTCCCAGGACAGGTACAGCACAGGGTTAGATACAGAGTAAAGCTCCCTCTACACCGTCCCCATCAAACACTCCCAGGACAGGTACAGCACGGGGTTAGATACAGAGTAAAGCTCCCTCTACACTGTCTCCATCAAACAACGGCGGTGCAGAGTCGCTGAGCAGAAACTGATAGCCAAGTTCCGCACACATGAGGACGGCTTCAACCGGGATATTGGGTTCATGTCACACTATTTGTAATCCTCACAGCCTGCCTGGACCTGCAGAGTTTCACTGGCTGTTCTGTCTGGAGACAATACACATCTTTTAGCCTGTCTTGATGCTCTCTCCACTCACGTTGTTTGTATCTTAAAGACTTGATTAGCTGTAAGTATTCGCATTCCAATCATTATTCATGTAAATTGAGTCTGTGTCTTTATATGCCCTGTTTGTGAACAGAATTCCCACTCACCTGAAGAAGGGGCTTGGAGCTCCGAAGGCTTGTGTGGCTTTTGCTGCCAAATAAACCTGTTGGACATTAACCTGGTGTTGTTAAAACTTCTTCCTGTGTTTACCCCAGTCCAACGCCGGCATCTCCACATCATGCCCATCAAACAATCCCAGGACAGGACCAGCACTGGGTTAGGTACAGAGTAAAGCCCCCTCTACACTGTCCCCATCAAAAACTCCCAGGACAGCTACAGCACAGGGTTAGGCACAGAGTAAAGCTCCCTCTACACTGTCCCCATCAAACACTCCCAGGACGGTTGAGAGCATGGGGTTAGATACAGAATAAAGCTCCCTCTACACTGTCCCCATCAAAAACTCCCAGGACAGCTACAGCACAGGGTTAGGCACAGAGTAAAGCTCCCTCTACACTGTCCCCATCAAACACTCCCAGGACGGTTGAGAGCATGGGGTTAGATACAGAATAAAGCTCCCTCTACACTGTCCCCATCGAACACTCCCAGGATAGCCACAGCACAGGGTTAGATACAGAGTAAAGGCCCCAATACACTGTCCCCATCAAACACTCCCAGGAGAGCGACAACGCGGGGTGGGATATAGAGTAATGTTCTCTCGACACTGTCCCCATCAAACATCCCCAGGACAGGTACAGCACGGGGTTAGATACAGAGTAAAGGTCCCTCTACACTGTCCCCATCAAACACTCCCAGGAGAGTCACAGCACGGGGTGAGATACAGAGTAAAGTCCCCAATACACTGTCCCCATCAAATACTCCCAGGACAGGTACAGCATGGGTTAGATACAGAGTAAAGCTCCCTCTACACTGTCCCCATCAAACACTCCCATGACAGGTACAGCACGGGGTTAGATGCAGAATAAAGCTCCTTCTACACTGTCCCCATCAAACATTCCCAGGACAGGTACAGCACGGAGTTAGATACAGAATAAAGCTCCCTCTACACTGTCCCCATCAAACACACCCAGGACAGGTACAGCACGGGGTTAGATACAGAGTAAAGCTCCCTCTACACTGTCCCCATCAAACACTCCCAGGACAGGTACAGCACGGGGTTAGATACAGAGTAAAGCTCCCTCTACACTGTCCCCATCAAACACTCCCAGGACAGGTACAGCACGGGGTTAGATACAGAGTAAAGCTCCCTCTACACTGTCCCCATCAAACACTCCCAGGACAGGTACAGCACGGGGTTAGATACAGAGTAAAGCTCCCTCTACACTGTCCCCATCAAACACTCCCAGGACAGGTACAGCACGGGGTTAGATACAGAGTAAAGCTCCCTCTACACTGTCCCCCATCAAACACTCCCAGGACAGGTACAGCACGGGGTTAGATACAGAGTAAAGCTCCCTCTACACTGTCCCCATCAAACACTCCCAGGACAGGTACAGCACGGGGTTAGATACAGAGTAAAGCTCCCTCTACACTGTCCCCCATCAAACACTCCCAGGACAGGTACAGCACGGGGTTCTGTCAGACAGCCCTAATGGAGTTTTTTTTCCCCCACAGTGGCCGCGGGGGTTCGCTGGCAGCGAGGATGGTTCATTGGACAATGGGCGCCTGGGGACCTTGGCTGAAGATCGTGGCAGTGCTGACGTGCCAGGCCCTGTGGTTGACGCCCGGTCGCTCTGCCAACATTCTGGTGGTGCCCATGGACGGGAGCCACTGGATCAACATGAAGCTGTTGGTGGGGGAGCTGCAGAGGCGGGGACACAAGCTCAGCGTGCTGCACTCATCTAACAGCTGGTACATTGACAAAGACCCTGCGCTCTACCAGTCCCTCACCATCCAGAACGACGGGCAGCGTGGTCTGCTGGAAGACCACGAACGGCTTACCTGGTACGTGCTGAACTCGCTGGAAATCTTCCGGGGCGGCCACACGCTGACGGCCATCCTGCGCAACCTGCAGGCCACGCGGCAGATGCTGCGGGAGATGCACAGGGAGCAGCGGCAGCTTATCAGCCTGCTCTTCGAGGATGCCCGGCTGATGGGCCGCATCCGGGACGCCGGCTTCCAGCTGGTGCTGACCGACCCTTTCTTCCCGGCCGGCGTGATGCTGGCCCACCACCTGGGGCTGCCGCTGGTCTATAACGTGCGCTGGGTCTCCACGGGTGACAGTCACGCCCTCATCGCCCCTTCGCCCACTTCCTACGTGCCGGTGGTGGCCTCCCGTTTCACCCAGAGGATGACCCTGCCGCAGCGGCTGCTCAACGCCCTGCACTACTTTGCCACGGTCACCCTGAGTGGCGCCATGATCCACCCGGAGTACGACGAGCTGTGCCGCCGGTACGTGGGGCCGGGCACCAGCATCGACGGGCTGACGCGGCTGGGCGACCTGTGGCTGATGCGGTCAGACTTTGTCTTCGATTTCCCCCGGCCCACCATGCCCAACGTGGTGTACATTGGTGGCTTCCAGTGCCAGCCGCCAGCCCCCCTGGACGCCCAGCTGGAGGCCTTCATGGAGAGCTCGGGCGAGCACGGGGTGGTGTTCATGTCGCTGGGCACCTTCATCAGCAGGCTGCCTGCCCAACTGATCGCCAGCCTGGCCCAGGCCTTTGCCGGCATCCCGCAGAAGGTGATCTGGCGTTACGTGGGCGATCAGCCCGCCGGGCTGGGCAACAACACCCTGCTGGCCAGCTGGGTGCCCCAGAATGACATCCTGGGCCACCCCAAGACCCGGATTTTTGTGTCACATGGTGGCACCAACGGCCTCTACGAGGCCATCTACCACGGCGTGCCGGTGCTGGGCTTGCCCCTCATTTTCGACCAGTTCGACAATCTGCTGCGGCTGGAGGTCCGGGGGGCCGCTAAGGTGCTGGACCCCACCCAGCTGGACGCGGGCACCATGCTGGAGGGCCTGACCGAGGTGCTGGGCCAGCCCTCTTACCGGCGCGCCATGGCCCGCCTCTCGGCCCTGCACCGTGACCAGCCCCAGCCGCCCATGGAGCGCGCTGTCTTCTGGATCGAGTTCGTCATGCGGCATGGGGGTGCCACCCACCTCCGCTCCGCCTCCTACAGCATGCCCTGGTACACCTACTACAGCCTGGACGTGGCGGCCCTCGCGGTGCTGCTCTTCTGTTCCCTTGCCGCTCTCACCCTCCTGGCACTGAGGAAGCTCTGCCGAGCTCTGAGGGGGAGGAAGGAGAAACAGTCCTGAGGCAGGGGGGGAGCGGGGTCCCCTTGGGATGGCGGGGGACGGCGGAGAAGGGGGGGGGGATCCATTGCCTGGTCCACGTCACTACCAGACGGTGCCGGTCCCAAAATGAAACCCTGGAGCCGGCGACGGTAACTTTTATTTTTGTTTTAGGGAAGCGGATGGAGCAGAGGAAGTAACTCTGAACAAAAAGCAGAATAAATGTTACTAAAGATTAACTGTAATCCAATCCGTCCCGGCTGTACCTTCACTGACATGCACACATCATTGAGGGTGACACAAATTAACACGTGTCTTGCACTGTGATGTCCATGCGGGGTAAGTTTCACAGTCCCCGCAGACCAACGGGCCAACAGTGCTCAGACATTCCCCACTCTGAAACTGCCCATCTGTAGATTTCTCAGCAATCCCACCCCCCCACCATATCCTTGTCATGCTGCAAGCCCACCACCTCACTGGAATTCCGGCTTCCACACGGGTCGCTTCCAATCTCCGACTCTCCACATTTTGCCAAGGATCTGCTTCCAGGATTTCCGTCTCTCCTTTCTGTGTACCCCTGCCCTAGTTTGCCAGGCACATTCAAGCTTCCGAGAGATCTCTCGGGCTCCCCAGCCACGCCGACAGCAAGGTTACTGATTCACAGCCGTTCCTGAGGTGTCGCCAACCTTTGGATTCCTTCAGACCTCTGGCTTCTGGTGAGCCGGCTTCACCCGGTCTGCACTTTTTCAGCCCTGTCTTTAACTGGGAGCCTCTCTCTGCCGCTTTCTTTAACTTCACTGAACTGCAGCGCCTTGCTTCAATTCCAGTTTCCTTCTCCCTTTGACTTCAGTCTTCCTGGGACTTGTTTCATTCCTTGGTTTCTAGAACTTCCTGTCCTTTAGCTTCTGGGATTTGCTTTCTACCTTATTCCACCATCCAGCCTTCTGGGAGAGCTGCTTTTTATCTCAGGGACCTAGATCCAACTGAAACACGAGTGCTTATTCCTTTCAAGATGGGCCCCTGGTTGCTAAGCAACAGCCAAGTCACTCTTTAAACCTTGTTTGTTTTCATGTAGTAAACCCTTTAATTACAACTTGAAATGAAACCAAAATGCAGAGACAGGCACGCACCTCTCTCTAACATGAAGCCAACCCTTTCTTAACATAGAAACCCAAAACTTAACTTAGTTAAAGCTATACCTTGTTTCTAATACCCACAGATACAGATTACCAAAGACGACCTCTGTTCTGTGCGACAGCGCACTTGGTTGAATAGCTCCCTTTCTTTTTCTGTGCTGACAGCTCCTTCAGTTCTCCCTCCCGAACGCTCCACATGTAGGCGAGGTGGTGCTTATGTTGGGTGGTTATTTGACATCAGCGCTCACAGACTCCCACCACCCCCACACACGTCCTTTTCACACACCCACAAACAGCACCCAGAGGCTGCGGGTGGTGATCAGGGTGAGTCAGGGCAAAGAAAAGCACCCAGACCAAATCTAACCCACCCCTGCTAGGTTTTTAGTCCATTTCTAACCCCACATACTCTAGCTGTCCTGGGAGTGTTTGATGGGGACAGTGTAGAGGGAGCTTTACTCGGTATCTAACCCCGTGCTGTACCTGTCCTGGGAGTGTTTGATGGGCATGATGTGGAGATGCCGGCGTTGGACTGGGGTAAACACAGTAAGAAGTTTAACAACACCAGGTTAAAGTCCAACAGGTTTATTTGGTAGCAAAAGCCACACAAGCTTTCGGAGCTCCAAGCCCCTTCTTCAGTTGAGTGGAAATTCTGTTCACAAACAGAGCTTACAAAGACACAAACTCAATTTACATGAATAATGGTTGGAATGCGAATACTTACAGCTGATCAAGTCTTTAAAATACAAACAATGTGAGTGGAGAGAGCATCAAGATAGGTTAAAGAGATGTGTATTGTCTCCAGACAGGATAGCCAGTGAAACTCTGCAGGTCCAGGCAGGCTGTGGGGATTACAAAGAGTGTGACATGAACCCAATATCCCGGTTGAGGCCGTCCTCATGTGCAGAATTTGGCTATCAGTTTCTGCTCAGCGACTCTGCGCCGTCGTGTGTTGTGAAGGCCACCTTGGAGTACGCTTACCCGAATATCAGAGGCTGAATGCCCGTGACCGCTGAAGTGCTCCCCAACAGGAAGAGAACAGTCTTGCCTGGTGATTGTCGAGCGGTGTTCATTCATCCGTTGTCGCAGCGTCTGCATGGTTTCCCCAATGTACCATGCCTCGGGACATCCTTTCCTGCAGCGTATCAGGTAGACAACGTTGGCCGAGTTGCAAGAGTATGTACCGTGTGCCTGGTGGATGGTGTTCTCGCGTGAGATGATGGCATCCGTGTCGATGATATTGGGTTCATGTCACACTATTTGTAATCCCCACAGCCTGCCTGGACCTGCAGAGTTTCACTGGCTGTCTTGTCTGGAGACAATACACATCTTTTTAGCCTGTCTTGATGCTCTCTCCACTCACGTTGTTTGTATCTTAAAGACTTGATTAGCTGTAAGTATTCGCATTCCAACCATTATTCATGTAAATTGAGTCTGTGTCTTTATATGCCCTGTTTGTGAACAGAATTCCCACTCACCTGAAGAAGGGGCTTGGAGCTCCGAAAGCTTGTGTGGCTTTTGCTACCAAATAAACCTGTTGGACTTTAACCTGGTGTTGTTAAACTTCTTACTGTGTTTGATGGGAACAGTGTAGAGGGAGCTTTACTCTGTATCTAACCCCGTGCTGTACCTGCCCTGGGAGTGTTTGATGGGGACAGTGCAGAGGGAGCTTTACTCTGTATGTAACCCCGTGCTATACCTGTCCTGGGAGTGTTTGATGGGGACAGTGTAGAGGGAGCTTTACTCTGTATCTAACCCTGTGCTGAAACTGATGTGAAGACTTACTGCTGACATTCAGATATTCACTTCACCTGTGACAGGATTATCTCAATGCTTTTTTAAAGCTTACGTGTATTTAGCCCTCAGGGAGATTGTCAACTTTCCAACTATATGTAACACATTCCAATATCAATCCACACTCAGTACAGAATCAACAAACTCAAAAACCATAACAACATGAGCAACAACCTATTAACAATGATTCAGCAACAAGAGGCCATTCAACCCCTCGCGCCTGCAATCCCTCTGAGGAAGAGAGGCCCTTAATTTTGACTACACTGTTCCCCCGTGTGGGGGAATCAGACCCCCGTCCCATCACCGTGTGGGGGAATCACAGACCCACCGTCCCATCACCTTGTGGGGGAATCACAGGCCCCCGTCCCATCACCGTGTGGGGGAATCACAGACCCCCGTCCCATCACCGTGTGGGGGAATCACAGGCCCCCGTCCCATCACCGTGTGGGGGAATCACAGACCCCGTCCCATCACCGTGTGGGGGAATCACAGACACAGATGTGTCCATGGTGGGAAGGGCCCAGGTCATGGTTCAAGAGGCTGAGTGGCCTTCTCATTGTCCTAATTCTCGTGGTTTCTCACGCATGTGTGTGTGTGTAGAGCAGGAGCTGGAGGTCCAGACAACCTGTGGTCGGATCAGAATGGCGGTATAAGCTTAAGGGGCTGAGTGGTCTCTTCCTGTGCGCAGAGCATGCAATATGCCTCCCATCTACCTGTCGAGTTACAAAGTTCAAAGTCCGTCCGTCCGTTCCCCCCCAACCCCTCCCCCCACACCATCCCGACTTGGAAATATATCAGCCGTTCCTTCACTGTGGCTGGGTCAAAATCCTGGAACTCCCTCCCTAACAGTGCTGTGGGTGTACCTACACCACACGGGACTGCAGCGGGTTCAAGATGGCGGCTCACACACCACCTTCTCAAGGGGGCAATATGGGATGGGGGTAAACGCTGGGCCCGCACACCCACATCCCCATGAAAATGAAGACTTTTTAAAACCTAAGATGACAGCACTTCAACAGCACTGGATAAATCGCCTGAGTGGCACCGTGGAGAGCTCAATGAGGTGTGTGCAACTCGAAGTCTGGGCCTCGATCCAACCTCTTGTCATTTGTTAATGAAAGCTGCAATGACGGGAGGAGTGCTTCCTCACACAGGTGATCCCACACCACTCGGGGTGAAATCCAGACGGGACGGACTCGTACAGCCGGCATTCAACCACAGGGAGAGACAAGGTGTTAGGGAGGGGAGAGAGAATGGCAGAGAGAGAGAGAGAGGGAGACAGAGAGAAACGGAGACAAAGAGAGAGGGAGGGTGGAGGGGAGGGGCGAGAGAGAGTTTCTTTCAGTTTAGTTTTAGTTTATTTATTGGTGTCACAAGTAGGCTTACACTGCAATGAAGTGACTATGAAAATCCCCTAGTTGCCACACTCCGGTGCCTGTTCGGGAGAATTTAGCACCGCCAGTGCACCCTAACCAGCACATCTTTCAGACTGTGGGAGGACACCGGAGCACCCAGAGGAAACCCACGCAGACATGGGGAGAATGTGCAGACTTCGCACAGACAGTGACCCAAGCTGGGAATCGAACCCGGGTCCCGAGCTGTGAGACTGCAGTGCTAACCCACTGTGCTGCCCGAGAAAGAGAGGGAGAGGGTGGAGGGGAGTGGGGGGGGGGGAAAATCGCTGAAACATACAGACATCACTAAACAAAGACACAAACAGCCCAGATTGAAAAGTCATCAATTAATGACTCCCACCCACACTCCTGCGATCTCAATGGAGTATTCACGAAGGCCAATTTGATGTTGGTTCGTCACTGCTGCTTAACGAGGCTGAGTCAGTGAATTCACTCAAACACTTTGCTCCTAAATCCATCACTCCGCTCGGGAAATGATGTGATTAATATTCCTCCTTGTTGGCGTAATTGCCCACATTCACACAGCGGCTGCTCTGACGTTACTGCGGGTTTTCACACACCACCGAACACAAACATGCGAGGAGGAGACCATTCGGCCCCTCGAGCCCTGCTCTGCCATTCCATAAGACCAACACACGACCTAGTTGTGTTTCGAATTCTACATCCTCCTTTCTCCCCACCCCCCCCCCCCCCCCGCCCCCACATCCGATAACCTTCTTATTCCCTCACCGGACACGGATCTATCTACCCCTGCCTTAAAAATATTCCCTCCCCTCAACACCCACCCCCCCAACCCTTCTGCCTCCATCGCCTTGAGGCAGAGGGTTCCAAAGTTGCACAACCCTCTGAGAGAAACATGTCTCCTCATTTCTGTCAGAAAAGGGCGACCCTTACTTTTAAAACCCCCCCTTAGTTGATTTATTATTGTCATGTACTATTTCTTGCACGCTATAAAAAGTATACCGTTCATAGAGAAGGAAAGGAGAGTGCAGAATGTAGTGTTCCAGTCATAGCTAGCGTGTAGAGAAAGATCAGCTTAATGTGAGGTACACAAAGCCAGGTTAAAGTCCAACAGGTTTATTTGGTAGCAGGAGCTTTCGGAGCGCTGCTCCTTCCTCAGGTGAGTGGACAGTTGGGTTCACAAACACAGCATATATAGGCAAGGCAGCCTTCAAGACACACAAATCAGAATCGCTGAGCAGAGTCTGATAGCCAAGTTCCGCACGCACAAGGACAGCCTCCACTGGGATCTTGGGTTCGTGTCACACTACCTGTAACCCCCACGACTTGCCTGGGTTTGCAAAATCTCACTAACTGTCCTGGCGGGAGATAATTCACATCTCTTCAATCTGTGATTATCCCTCTCTCCACTCGCACTGTCTGTACATGTAAAGACTCACATTCCAACCATTCTTCACATTCCAATCTATAATTATCTTGCAATTGTGTCTCTGTCTGTATACTCCGTGTTTGTGAACCCAACACTTCACTCACCTGATGAAGGAGCAGCGCTCCGAAAGCTTGTGATTCCAAATAAACCTGTTGGACTTTAACCTGGTGTTGTGAGACTTCTTACTGTCCCCACCCCAGTCCAACACCGGCATCTCCACCTCATAATATTAGGTACAGTTTAAAAGAGTTTTAAAAGCATAGAACGAGAATAAAAGATAGAATCAGAGGGTACGCTGGGCACAGCTTGCAAGAAGCCACCACGCTCTGGCGCCATCTTGGGAGACTTCCAGACTGTCCCATGAGAGGAAAGGTCCTTTCCACGCCCACTTTGTCGAGAGCTGTTCAGGGTCTTATCTACTTCAATCGAGTCTCCCCCTCGCTCTTTGAAACTCCAGTGTTAACAAACCCAGTCTATCCAACCTTCCCTCAAGAGGCAACCCGCTCATTCCAGGTATCGATTGAGTAAACCTCCTCTGAACCACCTCCAACACATTTACTTCCTTCCTTAAATAAGGAGACCACAACTGTATTCGGGATGTGGTCTCACCAACATCCTGTATAACTGAAGCATAACCTCCTTACTTTTATCTTCAATTCATCTCGCAATAGAGTGTTCCATTATCTTTACTGGTTACTTGCTGTACCTGCATGCTAACCTAGTTTGACTCATGAACGCCCAGATCCCTCTGCACCTTGACTTTCTGAACTCATCTCCATTGAAGTCACACTCTTTTTTTTCCTGTTAGAGAATTTTGAAGTCTTAGATTGTTCTAGGCCCTCTTGAAATCGAGGGGAGGTCATGCGGTACAGCGGTAGTGACACTGCCTCTGAGCCAGAAGCCCCGGGTTCAAATCCTGACCCAGGACTTGATGGTCGACTGAAGTTGCGTTCGAAAGGCAGCCAAAACACGTTGAGTGTCAACCTGCAAATCTTTCCAACATGACCCAGTGGCAGGGGGCGAGGGCACTAAGGGGTAATTTACGGAGAAAGAGAGAGCGGACAGACAGAGGAAGCAAGGGAAAGTGGAAAAGATTGAGGAGAATGGTTCCAGGGATGAGGGGACTTCAGCTCCCTGGATAAGTTGGGAATGCTGGGAGAAGGTTGAGAGGAGATTTGATCAAGGGGTTCAAAATCATGAGGGGGGGGGATTGGGGTCCGGGACAGAGCAGAGAGGGAGAAACTGTTCCCATTGGCGGGAGGATGGGGATCCAGAGGGGGGGACACAGATTAGAGGCAATTGGAGAAAGAAGTGATGGAGACACAAGGGGTTTTTCACACAGTGAGTGGTTAGGATCTGGAAGGCGCTGCCTGAGAGTGTGGGGGAGGCAGGTTCAATCGAGGCTTCCCAAAGGGAAATTGGATTATTACCTGCAAAGGAATGGGCAGGGTCAGGGGGAGATGAGGAGACAGGGCAAGTTGCTCATTCAGAGAGCAGACGCAGACAGCACGTCCTGAGTGCTGTAGCAATTCCGCAATGCCGGAGCATATTTCCTTTAACACCTGGGCAGCATACCTGGGACGTTTAACTGATGCTGCGCTGCTATGTAAGGGCAGCCTGGTGCTAGGCTGCTGCAGCAATAGCTTTCCTGAAACAACACCATGAGGACATCACCAGGTTATTGGTGTGTTTGCCAACTGAAATTTGCAGCACCTCTGATGGACGACGATCTATCTGAAGTGTAGTCACCAGTGGAATGTTGGATCCGAGACAAAGCAGCCCCCCGCTCGATCGACACGCTAACCACCCACCTTCAACATTCACTCCCTCCACCACTGACGCACAGTGGCAGCAGTGTGTACTGTCTACAAGATGCACTGCAGCGACTCACCAAGGCTCCTTCGACAGCGCCGCCCAAACCCGCCACCTCTACCCCGAGAAGGACAAGGCCATCAAACACCATGGGGAACACACAAACACAACAAATATATCGGCCGTTCCTTCACTGTGGCTGGGGTCAAAATTCTGGAACTCCCCAACAGCGCTGCGGGTGTACCTACACCACGCGGGACTGCAGCACTTTTTTTTATTCTTTCAGGGAAAGTGGGCATCGCTGGCTGGGCCAACATTTATTATCCACCCCGAGCTGTCTTTGGATTGAGAGTCAACCACATTGTTGTACATGTCTGGTGTCTCATGTAGGCCAAACTGGGTATGGGTGGCAGATTTCCTTCCCTAAAGGACAGTAAGTGAACCAGATGGTTCACTAGAAGTAACAAGACAGGGGAGTATTTAAGGAAAGGCGAGACACTGGGAAGCTCAAATGGATCGTGGGGTAATTATTCACAGATCCCTGAAGGCAGCAGAGCAGGTGACTAGGGTAGTTAAAGGGGCATCTGGAACTTGTTTTTATCATTTGTGGCACAGAGTATAAGAGCAAGGAGGTAAAGTGGAGTTGTACAGAACGTTGGTTAGGCCACAGCTGGAGTACTGTGTGCAGTTCTGGTCACCTCACTACAGGAAGGATGTGATAGTGCTGGAGAGGATACAGAAGAGGTTCACCAGGTTGCTGCCTGGGATGGAGCATTTGAGCTATGAGAGACTGGATAGGCTTGGATTGTTTTCTCTAGAGCAGAGAAGGCTGAGGGGGGGGGACATGATTGAGGTGTATAAGATTATAAGGGGTATGGACAGAGTGAAGAGGGAGCAGCTGTTCCCCTTGGTTGAGGGGTCAATCACTAGGGGGCACAGATTTAGGGTGAGGGGCAGGAAATTCAGAGGGGAATTTGAGATATATTTTCACTCAAGAGGGCGGTGGGAATCGGGAATCATAGAAACCCTACAGTGCAGAAGGAGGCCATTCGGCCCATCGAGTCTGCACCGACCACAATCCCACCCAGGCCCTACCCCCACATATTTGCCCGCTAATCCCTCCAACCTACACATCTTAGGATTCTAAGGGGCAATTTTTTTTTTAACCTGGCCAATCAACCTAACCCGCACATCTTTGGACTGTGGGAGGAAACCGGAGCACCCGCAGGAAACCCACGCAGACACGAGGAGAATGTGCAAACTCCACACAGACGGTGACCCAAGCCGGGAATCGAACCCGGGACCCTGGAGCTGTGAAGCAGCAGTGCTAACCACTGTGCTACCGTGCCGGCCCCAGGGAAGGCAGTGGAGGCCGGAAACCTTACAACCTTTGAAAATGTATTTGGATGAACACTTGAAATATCACAACATTCAAGACGATGGGATAAGTGCTAGAAAACAGGATGAGCGCGACTTTAGTGGTAGATATTATGGGTGCAGACTCGATGGGCTGAAGGGCCTTTTCTACACTGTACAACTCTATGAGATGGGTTATTTTTTTTTACATTGGAGCCATCAACCATGGTGGGATTGGAACAAGGAACACCAGAGCGTTGCTCTAGGCTCCTGGTTCACCAGTTCAGTGACCCAGACCATTAGACCACAGGGGAAAGCCAAGCAGCGTTTTCACAGCATTCGACAATGATTCCATCATTAGTCATCACCAGACTTATGAACTCCAGAAGATTACTGACTCAAACCTCCACCACCTGCTCTGGTGGTATTCAAACCCTGGGTCTGTGGATCACTAACCCAGTGAAAATACTACAAGGCCATCGCTCACCTGCCATCTTCTCAAGCGCAATAAACACTGGCCTATCCAGTGACACCCCCATCCCAGCAGCAATCAGAAATTACAGCATCAAGCCTGGGGTAGAGCAACTTCTAGAAATGTCTAGACCATCAAACAGGATCGTCAACTCTGTATCTAACCCCGTGCTGTGCCTATCCTGGGAGTGTTTGATGGGGACAGTGTAGAGGGAGCTTTACTCTGTATCTAACCCCATGCTGTACCTGTCCTGGGAGTGTTTGATGGGGACAGTGTAGAGGGAGCTTTACTCTGTATCTAACCCCGTGCTGTACCTGTCCTGGGAGTGTTTGATGGGGACAGTGTAGAGGGAGCTTTACTCTGTATCTAACCCCGTGCTGTACCTGTCCTGGGAGTGGTTGAGGGGGACAGTGTAGAGGGAGCTTTACTCTGTATCTAACCCTGTGCTGTTCCTGTCCTGGGAGTGTTTGATGGGGACAGTGCAGAGGGAGCTTTACTCTGTATCTAACCCCGTGCTGTACCTGTCCTGGGAGTGTTTGATGGGGACAGTGTAGAGGGAGCTTTATTCTGTATCTAACCCCGTGCTGTTCCTGTCCTGGGAGTGTTTGATGGGGACAGTGTAGAGGGAGCTTTACTCTGTATCTAACCCCGTGCTGTACCTGTCCTGGGAGTGTTTGATGGGGACAGTGTAGAGGGAGCTTTAGTCTGTATCTAACCCCGTGCTGTACCTGTCCTGGGAGTGTTTGATGGGGACAGTGTAGAGGGAGCTTTAGTCTGTATCTAACCCCGTGCTGTACCTATCCGAGGAGCGTTTGAGGGGGACAGTGTAGAGGGAGCTTTACTCTGTATCTGACCCCGTGCTGTCCCTGTCCTGGGAGTGTTTATTGGATTCAGTGCAGACGGAGCTTTATTCTGTATCTAACCCCGTGCTGTACCTGTCCGAGGAGTGTTTGAGGGGGACAGTGTCAAGGTAGCTTTACTCTGTATCTAACCCCGTGCTGTACCTGTCCTGGGAGTGTTTGATGGGGACAGTGTAGAGGGAGCTTTACTCTGTATCTAACCCCGTGCTGTACCTGTCCTGGGAGTGTTTGATGGGTACAGTGTAGAGGGAGCTTTACTCTGTATCTAACCCCGTGCTGTACCTGTCCTGGGAGTGTTTATTGGATTCAGTGCAGACACTATGTGATACATTCAGTGCCACAATTCCAGTTGACATTTCTCAGCCGAAGTCCACCAATATTTTAAACAACAAAAAGTGAAGACACAGAAAAGATTTAATGCACGGTACATCAGGCGATGAGGTGACGAGTAAGCTGTGATGGTGCTGGGGAAACGCGTAGCGTGAGAGTCTTTTGACAGTTCCAGGGACAGCCCGGAGAGTCCGTGAACCAGCCTCACTGCGGAGTTCCCATCCATCTCTGGGAACGCTCGGAAACACACACACACGCCACACACAGGTCAGTGAGCGGAGGGTCACCTCGGTTGTGGATCTCCAATCGACACCCCCTCACTTCCCTCCGCGCTCTCATGTGTCCTTCCTTGATATCGCCGCCTGGTCGATTGTCCCAAACTTTGCCATAATGGCCCAAAACATCCCCCACTTTCGAGTTCACAGGTAATGTCCATCATCGGAAAAGGCCAGTGTCCAAGGTACAAAAAGCGGATGAGAGGTGTTTATCCCCACCATCCCCCCCCCCACCCACCCCCGCCAGCATCCCCATCCCCCCCACCCCCGCCAGCATCCCCATCCCCCCCACCCCCGCCAGCATCCCCATCCGCCCCCCCCCCCCCGCCCCGCCAGCATCCCCATCCGCCCCCCCCCCCCCCCCCCCCCGCCCCGCCAGCATCCCCATCCCCCCCAGCATCACGACTCTCAGGCCCCACTGAGCATGTACTCCTGCTGTGTAAATGCTGAATGGCTGGAGGGGGCTTGAAGCCAGTCTGCCTTCGGCGCCCGGACCTGCGTGCCAAGGGTCAGGGTGGCAAGGGGGGGCAGGGAGGGGGGGGGATTGTCTCAACATTGACCGCTGGGAGGGAGAGCAGAGGAAGGTCATCATGTCTGTCGGGACGGCACTCCTTCCTCCCTCTCTACTGGTCAAATTCCTCCAGTCGGATGCGGTGCGGGTCCTCAGGGTGTCGCAGGACCACCCCGTAACGCAGGAGGGCCTCGACAAACGGAGGCCAGAAGGAATCATCGAGCTCCAGGTAGGGGTCATGGGGGGTCTTCATCGTCTTGGTCATGAGGTGCTGAGAGACACAGACAGAGTTAGAGAGGGGGGGGGTGGAAGAGAGAGAGAGAGAGGGGGGAAAGAGAGAGAGGGGGGGGCGGGGATGAGCATCCGGGTGCAGCGACACATTGTGAGCGAGTTGGCAAACCTGGAGCACACCGACCGAGGCGCCAAACGGAGGATGGGCGGTGGGGGGGGGGGGGGCTCTCTCACCAGGCCAACTGCTTCCCTCATTAACCTCAATCTCAAACTCTGTGCCCCCCCCCCCACGCCAGCTTGCGTTCACCCGTCATCCCTCAGGAGTGGTTAGCACTGCTGCCTTACAGCGCCAGGGCCTAGCCTTGGGAGACTGTGTGGAGTTTGCATATTCTCCTCACAAAACTCAAACCCGCCGCCCCCCCCCCCCCCCCCCCTCGCCCGCTGACCCACACTGGCCTCGATCCGGCAATGCCTCCATGATCAAATTCTCACCCTCGCCAGCCCTCCCTATCTCTGTAACCTCCTCCAGCCCCTACAACCCTCCCTATCTCTGTAGCCTCCTCCAGCCCCTACAACCCTCCCTATCGCTGTAACCTCTTCCAGCCCCTACCATCCTCCCTATCTCTGTAACCTCCTCCAGCCCCTACAGCCCTCCCTATCTCTGTAACCTCCTCCAGCCCCTACAACCCTCCCTATCGCTGTAACCTCCTCCAGCCCCTACAACCCTCCCTATCTCTGTAACCCCCTCCAGCCCCTACAACCCTCCCTATCTCTGTAACCCCCTCCAGCCCCTACCATCCTCCCTATCTCTGTAACCTCCTCCAGCTCCTACAACCCTCCCTATCTCTGTAACCTCCTCCAGCTCCTACAACCCTCCCTATCTCTGCAACCTCCTCCAGCCCCTACAACCCTCCCTATCTCTGTAACCCCCTCCAGCCCCTACCATCCTCCCTATCTCTGTAACCTCCTCCAGCCTACAACCCTCCCTATCTCTGTAAGCCCCCTCCAGCCCCTCCAGCCCTCCCTATCTCTGTAACCTCCTCCAGCCCCTACAACACTCCCTATCTCTGTAACCTCCTCCTCCCCCTACAACCCTCCCTATCTCTGTAACCTCCTCCAGCTCCTACAACCCTCCCTATCTCTGTAACCTCCTCCAGCCTACAACCCTCCCTATCTCTGTAAGCCCCCTCCAGCCCCCCCTATCTCTGTAACCTCCTCCAGCCCCTACAACCCTCCCTATCTCTGTAACCATGCAAGGGAGGGGTTGGGAACCCCCAATAGATGAGCTACTTTCGAGTAACATGGCAGCGTTCCCCCCCCCCAACATATGAGGATATGCCCGTCCTTACCTCGAGAATCTCATGCAGAGTGATGAACCCGGCTGCGTTGTCGCCTCTGGTGGAAGCCAACCTCTGTAAGCAGAAAACCGCATGGAGATTAATGACCACCCAGGGCTGGAGTCCAGATCCCAGCAGATCAGCCAATGAACATCCCATCAAACAGAGCCATCCCTCCGGGACGAGGGGGGGGGGGGGCCGATTCTGTGGAGTGAATCATGGGAATCGTCATGGTGCACCAGGTGGCCATTCGGCCCATCCTGCCTTCACCAGCTCCTCCACCCAGTCCCCTGAACATTTCCCTTTGGGAAGCCTCGATTGAACCTGCCTCCCCCACACTCTCAGGCAGCGCCTTCCAGATCCTAACCACTCGCTGCGTGAAAAACTCTCTCCTCGTGTCTCCGTCGCTTCTTTCTCCACTCGCCTCCAATCTGTGTCCCCCTCTGGTTCCCCATCCTCCTGCCAATGGGAACAGTTTCTCCCTCTCTCCTCTGTCCCGGACCCCAATCCCCCCTCTCATGATTTTGAACCCCTCCATCAAATCTCCTCTCAACCTTCTCTTCCCCCAAGGAGAACATTCCCAACTTCTACCAATCTATCCATGGAGTCTCCTCATCCCAGGAACCATTCACACAATCACCGAACATGTACAGTGTAGAAAGAAGCCATTCGCCCCATCGAGTCTGGACTAGCTCTCTAAAAGAGCAGTTCTCCCCGATCCTGCTCCCCCACCTTATCCCCGTGACCCTGCACATTCTCTCTATTCAGATTGTGATCCAATCCCCTTTTGAACCCCACGATCGAACCTGCCTCCACCACCCTCGCAGGAAGCTTCTTCATGACTCCAACCACCCTCTGGGTGGAATCATTTCTCCTCACATCACCTCACCTCCTCTCTGTCCACGGTTTAGAATCTGTGCCCTCTCCATCTTGATGCTGTCTCGAGAGGGGGAACAGTTTCTGACTATTTACCCCATCCGGACCCCTCAGAATCTTGAATCGATCAGGTTCCGTCTCGGCCGCCTTCTCTCCAAGGAGAACAGTCCCAGACTCTCCAATCTGTCCTCCGAGCTACGGTTCTTTATCCCTGGAATCATTCTTGTGAATCTCCTCTGTACTCTCTCCAGTGCCTTCACATCCTTCCTCAAGTGTGGCCCCCAGAACTGGAGGCAGTGCCCGAGGTGAGGCCTAACTGGCGTCTTATACAAGTTCAACCTGAGCTGCTGACCCTTTGTACTCAGTGCCCCCACTAATAAAACCGAGGACACTAAATGCTTTAACTGCTCTCTCAGCCTGCCCTACCACCTTCCATTCTGGCCATCTTTTTCTAAACTCACTCTCTCGCTAAAGCCTTAGAACATAGAACATAGAACAGTACAGCACAGAACAGGCCCTTCGGCCCACGATGTTGTGCCGAGCTTTATCTGAAACCAAGATCAAGCTATCCCATTCCCTATCATCCTGGTGTGCTCCATGTGCCTATCCAATAACCGCTTAAATGTTCCTAAAGTTTCTGACTCCACTATCACTGCAGGCAGTCCATTCCACACCCCAACCACTCTCTGCGTAAAGAACCTACCTCTGATATCCTTCCTATATCTCCCACCATGAACCCTGTAGTTATGCCCCCGAGTAACAGCTACATCCACCTGAGGAAATAGTCTTTGAACGTTCACTCTATCTATCCCCTTCATCATTTTATAAACCTCTATTAAGTCTTCCCTCAGCCTCCTCCGCTCCAGAGAGAACAGCCCTAGCTCCCTCGACCTTTCCTCATAAGACCTACCCTCCAAACCAGGCAGCATCCTGGCAAATCTCCTCTGCACTCTTTCCAGCGCTTCCACATCCTTCCTATAGTGAGGTGACCAGAACTGCACACAATATTCCAAATCATGTCATTCCTACAGTGGCACCCAGACCTAGACAGAATAGTGTCAGAGGTTTACAGCATGGAAACAGGCCCTTCGGCCCAACTTGCCCATGCCGCCCCTTTTTTTTAAACCCTTAAGCTAGTCCCAATTGCCAGTGTTTGGCCCATATCCCTCTAAACCCATCTTACCCATGTAACTGTCTACAACCTTTTTAAAAGACAAAATTGTACCCGCCTCTACTACTACAACTGGCAGCTTGTTCCAGACACTCACCAACCTTTGAGTGAAAAAATTGCCCCTCTGGACTTGTATTCCATTTGAGGCTGCATGTACAGAAATCTTACTACGACTGTACATTGTGCTAGTGAGACCACAGTCTACACACTGGCACCGTGGTTAGCACTGCTGCCTCACAGCGCCAGGGATCCGGGTTCGATTCCCGGCTCGGGTCACTGTGTGGAGTCTGCACGTTCTCCCTGTGTCTGCGTGGGTTTCCTCCAGGTGCTCAGGTTTCCTCCCACAGTCCAAAGATGTGCGAGTTGATTGGCCGTGCTAAATTTACCCTTAGGGTCAGGGGATTAGCAGGGTGAATGAGTGGGGCCAAGGGGATAGGAGATGGGTGGGGTTGTGGTTGGTGCACTCAGTGGGCCGAATGGCCTCCTTCTGCACTGTAGGGTTTCTATTTACCCAAGAAGGGAGCACATTAGTGCTCAAGGTAGCGCAAGACTGTCATGCTCAACAATCACCAGGCATACTGTTGGGGAACACTTCAGCAGTCATGGGCATTCGGCCTCTGATTTTCGGGTAAGCGTTCTCCAAGGCGGCCTTCACAACACATGACAACACAGAGTCGCTGAGCAGAGACTGATAGCCAAGTTCCGCACACATGAGGACGGCCTCAACCGGGATCTTGGGTTCATGTTACACTAGCTGTAACCCCCACGACTTGCCTGGGCTTGCAAAATTTCGCTTACTGTCCTGGCTGGAGACAACACACATCTCTTTAACCTGTGCTTAACCCTCTCTCCACTCACATTGTCTGTACCTTTAAGACTTGATTACCTGTAAAGACTCACATTCAAACCATTATTCTGTAAATTGAGTTTGTGTCTTTATATGCCCTGTTTGTGAACAGAATTCCCACTCACCTGACGAAGGGGGAGCGCTCCAAAAGCTAGTGGCTCGTGCTACCAAATAAACCTGTTGGACTTTAACCTGGTGTTGTGAGACTTCTTACTGTGCTAACTTTATATACCCACCTTTGGCCCGTATCCTTTAAAACTTAACATTTATCCATCTCAGATTTAAAATTGGTAACTGATCCAGCATCGACTGTTGTTTGTGGGGGACAGTTCCAAACTTCCCCCACCCTCAGTGTGTCCAAATGCTTCCTAACATCTCTCCTGAACCGTCTGGCCCTAATTTTCAGACAATACCCCCGGAGTTCCAGAAACTCCAACCAGTGGGAACAGTTTATTTTATCTACCCTGTCTTTTCCGGTCAGTATCATGAAGAATTCGATCAGATCAGCCCTTAACCGTCCAAATGCTAGAGATTTGCATAATCTCTCCGGATAATTAAACCCTTGAAGTCCAGGTGTAGTTTTTTGTAAACCCACGCAGCGCTCTCTCCAAGGCAGAATGTCCTTCCTCAGGTGTGGTGCTCAGATCTGCTCACAGTGACCCCCAGGTGGGGTCTAAGCAGGGTGTTTTACAGCTGCAGCATGACCTCTGCATTCTGGGGGAGGGGAGTCGGTTTAGCTCGGCTAGCTGGACGGCTGGTTAGTGATGTTAGGCAACTTTTTCACACAGAGGGTGGTGAGTATCTGGAATAAGCTGCCAGAGGTCATAGAGTCATAGAGGTTTACAGCATGGAAAGAGGCCCTTCGGCCCAACTTGTCCATGCAGCCCTTATTTTTTGTTTAAAACCCCTAAACTAATCCCAAATTCCCGCATTTGGCCCGTATCCCTCTATACCCATCTTACCCATGTAACTATCTAGATGCTTTTTAAAAGATAAAATTGTACCCGCCTCTACTACGACCTCTGGCAGCTTGTTCCAGGCATTCACCACCCTCTGTGAAAAAATTGCCCCTCTGGACACCTTTGTATCTCTCCCCTCTCACCTTAAACCTATGCCCTCCAGTTTTAGACTCCCCAACCTTGGTAGTAGAGGCGGGTACAATTTTGTCTTTTAAAAAGCGTTTAGACAGTTACATGGGTAAGATGGGTATAGAGGGATATGGGCCAAATGCGGGCAATTGGGACTCGCTTAGGGGTTAAAAAAAAAAGGGGGGGCATGGGCAAGTTGGGCTGAAGGGCCTGTTTCCATGCTGTAAACCTCTGACACCTAGTTTATCGATATCCCTTTGTAATTAGGGCAGCACAGTGGGTTAGCACTGCTGCCTCTCAGCACCAGGGACGCAGATTAAATTCTTGCCTTGGGTCACTGTCTGTGTGGAGTTTGCACATTCTCCCCATGTCTGCGTGGGTTTCCTCCGGGTGCTCCGGTTTCCTCCCACACTCCAAAGATGTGCGAGTTAGGTGGATTGTCCATGTAAAATTGACCCTTAGCGTCAGGCGGATTAGCAGAGTAAGTGTGTGGGGTTATGGGAATAGGACCGGTACAGACTCGATGGGCTGAATGGCCTCCTTCTGTACTGTAGGATTCTATGATATTATCCACACTGTCTGCAATGCCGCCCAACCTTGTGTCAGCAGCAAATTTAGAGAATGACTTCCCAAACCATTATCCAAGTCATTAACAAACTTTGTGAAATTGAGGCTCCAACACAGATCCCTTTGGGACATCACCAGTCACATCCCGACAATCCGAGCATTTAGGACTGACACAGAGAAGTTTCGTCACTCAGAGGGATGTGCACCTCCAGGATTCCCGACCTCAAAGAGGGTGGTGGGTAGCCGGTTGTTGAAGATATTTCAGACGGGGCGGGCGGGGGGCATGGGTGGGTGGGGCGGGGTGGGGGCTTACCGCTGCCTTTCGACCAACCTCCGCCTCAGCCGGGGGAGGGTAGTGCACGTCCAAGAAGTTTCCCAAAGCTGACAGGAGTTTCTCCTTTCGCAATGTCACCTTCTCCATGTTGATTTTCATTTTCTGGATCACGCTTGGGTCGGGGAGGAGGTGGAGAGATAGAAAGCAGAGAGAAAAGTACCAACATCAGTTAAGTTGACCCTCCCACAGTGCGGCGCTCCCTCAGCACTGACCCTCCCACAGTGCGGCGCTCCCTCAGCACTGACCCTCCCACAGTGCGGCGCTCCCTCAGCACCGACCCTCCCACAGTGCGGCGCCCCCTCAGCACTGACCCTCCCACAGTGCGGCACTCCCTCAGCACTGACCCTCCCACAGTGCGGCGCTCCCTCAGCACCGACCCTCCCACAGTGCAGCGCTCCCTCAGCACTGACCCTCCCACAGTGCGGCGCTCCCTCAGCACTGACCCTCCCACAGTGCGGCGCTCCCTCAGCACTGACCCTCCCACAGTGCGGTGCTCCCTCAGCACTGACCCTCCCACAGTGCGGCGCTCCCTCAGCACCGACCCTCCCACAGTGCGGCGCTCCCTCAGCACTGACCCTCCCACAGTGCGGCGCTCCCTCAGCACTGACCCTCCCACAGTGCAGCGCTCCCTCAGCACTGACCCTCCCACAGTGCAGCGCTCCCTCAGCACTGACCCTCCCACAGTGCGGCGCTCCCTCAGCACCGACCCTCCCACAGTGCGGCGCTCCCTCAGCACTGACCCTCCCACAGTGCGGCGCTCCCTCAGCACTGACCCTCCCACAGTGCAGCGCTCCCTCAGCACTGACCCTCCCACAGTGCGGCGCTCCCTCAGCACTGACCCTCCCACAGTGCGGTGCTCCCTCAGCACCGACCCTCCCGCAGTGCGGCGCCCCCTCAGCACTGACCCTCCCACAGTGCGGTGCTCCCTCAGCACTGACCCTTACCTGTTCTTGGAGAGCGTGAGGAAATCTTGCTGCTGCTGATCCTCCAGCTTCTCCTGCAGCGCCTTCTCCATCTCCAGCTGTTCCTGCAGCCATTTCTGTTCCCTGCAAAAGTACCGGGGAAATCACAGGAATTACGAGGAACAGGGAACAAGCCGTTTGGCCCTTCGGGGCCTGCTCCCCCATTCGATAAGATCCTGTCTGATCTGATGGTGTCCTCAACTCCACCTGTCCATCCGCCGCCTCGTACACATAATCCTCAACATCCTGCCCCGCCCATTGAGCAGAAATCTGTCTTCAATGGGAGACCCCCTCATTCTGAAACTGATAAGGGGGGGGGGGGCAACATCCTCTCAGCATCCACCCTGTCAACCCCTCCTCAGAATCTGAGCTGTTTCAATAAGATCCCCTCTCATTCTTCTAAACTCCAATGGGTTCAGGCCCCGACCTGCTCAACCTTTTCCCCATCAGACAAAAAACCCCCCCTTCACCCCAGGAATCGGCCCAGTGAACCTTCTCTGAACGGCCTCCGATGCGAGTAGATCCTTCAGTGAGGGTGAGGAGACCAGAACTGTTCGCAGTGCTCCAGCTGCAGAAGCACCAACTCCCTGTACAGTTGGAGCAAGACTTTTATATCCATCCCCCCCTCCCCCTCACTCCAGTGCAGGAACAGGAACGTTAAAGATGGGAGCGCACCGCAGATATGACAGTGGCCGTTCTGCCCCCGCGGTATGTTCTGTCCCTCATCCACTCGAGTCTAGGTGGTGGGCGGTGAACATCCAGAGGTATCGCTGTAACCAGAGAGCACTCGACATGGGTGAGGGGGGGATCAGCGCTCTCTGGTCAGAAGGCTGCATTCCCTCCGAGAAGCAGCAGTGACCATCCTACATCCACAGCTACCCCGAGACAGTGGCTGGCTCAGAGCTCAGCGTGCAGGCTAGTCAGGCGGACTACATGCAGACTGTTCAAACAAGGTCCCAGAGTAATGAGGAGATGGAAAACGTAACGAGCAGGATAATCCGTCAAACGGCGCAGACAAACCTCTCCAACTCCTCCTGTAAAGATTTCTTCCTTGCTCTCACGCAAGAGAGGATCATCTCCAGCTGTCTGTCTGTGTTCTGTAACTGACGGACAAAGAGGTAGCCTCAGGTTTCATCTCAGTAACCAAGTTCATCAAATAGATACAGAGTAAAGCTCCCTCTACACTGTCCCCCATCAAACACTCCCAGGACAGGTACAGCACGGGGTTAGATACAGAGTAAAGCTCCCTCCACACTGTCCCCATCAAACACTCCCAGGACAGGTACAGCACGGGGTTAGATACAGAGTAAAGCTCCCTCTACACTGTCCCCATCAAACACTCCCAGGACAGGGACAGCACGAGATTAGATACAGAGTAAAGCTCCCTCTACACTGTCCCCATCAAACACTCCCAGGACAGGGACAGCATGGGGTTAGATACAGAGTAAAGCTCCCTCTACACTGTCCCCATCAAACACTCCCAGGACAGGGACAGCATGGGGTTAGATACAGAGTAAAGCTCTCTCTACACTGTCCCCATCAAACACTCCCAGGACAGGGACAGCACGGGGTTAGATACAGAGTAAAGCTCCCTCTACACTGTCCCCATCAAACACTCCCAGGACAGGGACAGCACGGGGTTAGATACAGAGTAAAGCTCCCTCTACACTGTCCCCATCAAACACTCCCAGGACAGGGACAGCACGGGGTTAGATACAGAGTAAAGCTCCCTCTACACTGTCCCCATCAAACACTCCCAGGACAGGGACAGCACGGGGTTAGATACAGAGTAAAGCTCTCTCTACACTGTCCCCATCAAACACTCCCAGGACAGGGACAGCACGGGGTTAGATACAGAGTAAAGCTCCCTCTACACTGTCCCCATCAAACACTCCCAGGACAGGGACAGCACGGGGTTAGATACAGAGTAAAGCTCCCTCTACACTGTCCCCATCAAACACTCCCAGGACAGGGACAGCACGGGGTTAGATACAGAGTAAAGCTCCCTCTACACTGTCCCCATCAAACACTCCCAGGACAGGTACAGCACGGGGTTAGATACAGAGTAAAGCTCTCTCTACACTGTGAAATGATCTTACCTCTTGCTTCCCCAAACATGTCAGCACCTCCTGGTTGGCGAGTAAAGCTGCAGGCGTTTAAAACAGAAGAGAAAAATGTGATAACTGACACAAGACCCTCAGAATTAGGAGCAGGAGGTGGCCCGTCGAGCGCACTCCCCCACTCTATAAGATCACAGCTGATCTGACTGTGGCCTCAGCTCCATTTCCCCCCCCTCTTCCTATAACCACCTTGTCAATCCGAAACAGACTGACCACCCTCAGAGAAGAAATTCCTCCTCATCGCCATCTTCAATGGGAGACCCTCTCATTCTGAAATGTCCCCACTCCCCCCTCCACCATTCTAGATTCTCTCTTATGAGAATTGTTGTGGTCCTAGGATATAGATTGAACAGAATTGGCCCATTCAGCCTCCCTGCCCCCACCAAGCCTGTTACACAGGAACAGGAAGAGGCCATTCAGCCCCTCTCGAGCCTGTTACACAGGGACAGGAAGAGGCCATTCAGCCCCTCTCGAGCCTGTTACACAGGAACAGGAAGAGGCCATTCAGCCCCTCTCGAGCCTGTTACACAGGAACAGGAGGAGACCATTCAGCCCCTCTCGAGCCTGTTACACAGGAACAAGAGGAGACCATTCAGCCCCTCTCGAGCCTGTTACACAGAAACAGGAGGAGGCCATTCAGCCCATTGAAACCTTTCAGTCCTTTTTAGACTCTGTTCCAACCCTCCCACCTCGTCCCAGACTCTTCATCCCTTTCCCCAACCAGCGAGAAATAGTTTCTCTCTCTCTCTCTGCACCCTGTCCGAATATCTCAAACTTCCATCAATCACCCCCCCGAACCTTCTAAATCCCCGGGAATACAAACCCGAGTTTGTGTTTAATCTCCTCCTCGGCATTGAACCCCTTAGAGCCCCGGAAACATTCCGGTAAATCCACACTGAACTCCTCTCCCCGAGGTCAGTATGATCCTTCCTGAGGTGTGGTGCCCCGGGCTGCTCTCAGTGCATCACAGTTCGGGTTACAGCGTCACTCTCAACTTACGTTTTGGGGTCCGGTTCCTTTGGACGCTCAGCTCTGCCAGGAGCGCTCTTTCACGCGCCAACAACACCGCCAGCTGTCCAGTGTATAAAATAAACAAATATCTGTCAGTAACCCGGGGATCACAGTCAGAATACCTTCAGCAACTGATCCTCAGCGACAGCACAGAATATCACACCTCTCTGGACACAGCAGACAGAAAACTGACCCTCCCACAGTGCGGCGCTCCCTCAGCACAGTCCCTCCCACAGTGCGGCGCTCCCTCAGCACTGACCCTCCCACAGTGCGGCGCTCCCTCAGCACTGACCCTCCCACAGTGCGGCGCTCCCTCAGCACTGACCCTCCCACAGTGCGGCGTTCCCTCAGCACTGACCCTCCCACAGTGCGGCGCTCCCTCAGCACTGACCCTCCCACAGTGCGGCGCACCCTCAGCACTGACCCTCCCACAGTGCGGCGCTCCCTCAGCACTGACCCTCCCACAGTGCGGCGCTCCCTCAGCTCCAACCCTCCCACAGTGCGGCGCTCCTTCAGCACTGACCCTCCCACAGTGTGGCGCTCTCTCAGCACTGACCCTCCCACAGTGCGGCGCTCCCTCAGCACTGACCCTCCCACAGTGCGGCGCTCCCTCAGCACTGACCCTCCCACAGTGCGGCGCTCCCTCAGCACTGACCCTCCCACAGTGCGGCGCTCCCTCAGCACTGACCCTCCCACAGTGCGGCGCTCCCTCAGCTCCGACCCTCCCACAGTGCGGCGCTCCTTCAGCACTGACCCTCCCACAGTGTGGCGCTCTCTCAGCACTGACCCTCCAACAGTGCGGCGTTCCCTCAGCACTGACCCTCCCACAGTGCGGTGTTCCCTCAGCACTGACCCTCCCACAGTGCGGCACTCCCTCAGCACTGACACGCCCACAGTGCGGCGCTCCTTCTTGCCATTTCAGGCAGGTCCAAGCTGCTGAAAGGATGAAAGGTCGAGGAAGTATGAAACAGACTCACCGGATTTTCCGAATCCTGGATCACCTCTCTCACATCAGCGAGGGTCAACTTGTTCTGAAACTGAACGGCGAGGATTTACAAGGATGTTCCTGGGACTGGAAGGATTGAATTATAAGGAGAGGTGGGACGTTTTTCCTTGGAGCGTAGAAGGATGAGGGGTGTCCTTACAGACGTTTATAAAATCACGAGGGGTTTAGATAAGGTGAGTAGGCAAGGTCTTTTCCCCTGGGAAGGGGAGTCCAAAAGTAGACGGCATAGGTTTAAGATGAGAGGGGAAAGATTTAAAAGGGGCCCGAGGGGCAACATTTTCACCCAGAGGGTGGTACATATTTGGAATGAGCTGCCAGAGGAGGTGGTAGAGGCGGGTACAACAGCAACATTTAAAAGACATTTGGGCAGGTACATGGATGGGAAAGGTTTAGAGAGATATGGGCCAAACGCAGGGAAATGTGACTAGTTCAGTTTAGGAAACCTGGTCAGCATGGACGAGTTGGGCCGAAGGGCCTGTTTCCGTGCTGCATATCGCTATGACTATGTTTCCGCTCATACGGAGAGACTGCAGCAGGTGGGCTCAGAAATACTCTCCCTGCATCTTATTTTAGGATAATGATGACGTCACAGTACCCAGCAAGAAGGAGAGAAGGAGAAAAGGTGGCGGGGAGAGGGGCGGTAAGAACTATTTTATTCTTTCCTGGGGACGTGGCAGGCCAGGCCCAGCATTTACTGCCCATTCCTAATTGCCTCCTTGAGAAGATGGTGGGTGAGCCGCCATCTTGAACCCGCTGCAGTCCCGTGTGGTGTAGATACACCCTCAGCGCTGTTAGGGAGGGAGTTCCAGGAGTGTGAGTGTACGGACTTGCAGGCGGTGGGTGGTTCCCCATGGCGTCTGCTGCCCTTGTCCTTCTAGGGGGGGGTATAGGTGGTGGGTTTGGGCGGCGCTGTCGAAGGAGCCTTGGCGAGTCACTGCAGTGCATCTTGTAGACGGTACACACTGCTGCCGCTGTGTGTCGGTGGTGGAGGGAGTGAATGTTGAGGGTGGGGGGGTTAGCGTGTCGATCGAGCGGGGGGGGGGCTGCTTTGTCCCAGATGGTGTCGAGCTTCTCGAGTGTTGTCGGAGCCGCGCTCATCCAGGCCACAATGGAGATGGTAGAAAGGACAGCAGGGCAATGATCGTTAGAAATGCAAGCAGGAACGCGGAGGTGGTGGAGGTGGAGGGGGGGGGGGGGGGGGGGGAGAGAGAGAGAGAGAGAGAGAGCGGGGGGGGGGGGGGGGGGAGAGAGAGAGAGAGAGAGAGAGAGAGAGAGAGAGAAGAGAGAGAGAGAGAGAGAGAGAGAGAAGGAAGAGAAGAGACTGCCGATGCCTCACCTCTCCCAGCTCTCTCCAGGCCTCGTTGCACTCCTCCAGTAGCTCTTCCTCCGCAGACTCAGACAGGCAGGTGGCGTTCACAAGCGGCGGGGGGAGGTGATTCTGATAGAGGGCCGAGCGCCTGGCCAACTCCTCGGCCTGTGGGAAGCACAAGGTTAAAGACCCGCGGTTCACATGGCGACACTGAGTACAACACGGGTGGGTCAGCAACACAGAGAGCCATTGCAGCGCTCAGGGAGGCCATTCGGACCATCAAACACTGCTGGCACTCCTGCAGAGCAATACAGTCAGTCCCATTCCACACCCAAACCCCCCCCGTTCGCTCCGAGCAGAAATGACCCCCACCCAGCTTCGCCTCATACCACGAAAAACCTCCCCCCCCAACCAAGGAACTGATCTGGTGAATCTCCCTCTGCCCTCTCTCTCTCACACAAGGACCCTCACACCCTTCCTACACAGTGGCGACCGCAACAGGACTCCACACACTAGTTGGGGCCCAACCAGTGAGCAGGAATGGAAAATGGAAAACGTCCTGAGGGATAGGATTTACGACCATTTAGAAGATGCGGATTAATCCGGGATAGTCAACACGGATTCGTGAAGGGCAAGTCGTGCCTCACAAATTTGATTGAATTTTTGAGGAGGTAACTAAGTGTGTCGATGAAGGTAGAGCAGTTGATGTCATATACATGGATTTTAGTAAGGCGTTTGATAAGGTCCCCCATGGTCGGCTTATGATGAAAGTGAGGAGGTGTGGGATAGAGGGAAAGTTGGCCGATTGGATAAGTAACTGGCTATCTCATAGAAGACAGAGGGAGGTGGTGGATGGAAAATTTTCGGACTGGAGGCAGGTTGCTAGCGGAGTGCCACAGGGATCAGTGCTTGGTCCTCTGCTCTTTGTGATTTTTATTAATGACTTAGAGGAGGGGGCTGAAGGGTGGATCAGTAAATTTGCAGATGACAGCAAGATTGGTGGAGTAGTGGATGAGGTGGAGGGCTGTTGTAGGCTGCAAAGAGACATTGATAGGATGCAGAGCTGGGCCAAAAAATGGCAGATGGAGTTTAAACCTGATAAGTGCGAGGTGATTCATTTTGGTGGACAAATTTGAATGCGGATTACAGGGTCAAAGGTAGGGTTCTGAGGAATGTGGAGGAACAGAGAGATCTTGGGGTTCATATCCACAGATCTCTGAAGTTGCCACTCAAGTGGATAGAGCCGTGAAGAAGGCCTATAGTGTGTTAGCGTTTATTAACAGGGGGATTGAGTTTAAGAGCCGTGGGGATTTGCTGCAACTGTACAGGACCTTGGTGAGACTACATTTGGAATATTGTGTGCAGTTCTGGTCACCTCACTATAAGAAGGATGTGGAAGCGCTGGAAAGAGTGCAGAGGAGATTTACCAGGATGCTGCCTGGTTTGGAGGGTAGGTCTTATGAGCAAAGGTTGAGGGAGCTAGGGCTGTTCTCTCTGGAGCGGAGGAGGTTGAGAGGCGACTTAATAGAGGTTTATAAGATGATGAGGGGAATAGAGTGGACGTTCAGAGACTATTTCCTCGGGTGGATGTAGCTGTTACTCAGGGACATAACTATAAGGTTCATGGTGGAAGATATAGGAGGGATGTCCGAGGTAGGTTCTTTACTCAGAGAGTGGTTGGGGTGTGGAATGGACTGCCTGCTGTGATAGTGGAGTCGGACACTTTAGGAACTTTCAAGCGGTTATTGGATAGGCACATGGAGCACACTAGAATGATAGGGAGTGGGATAGCTTGATCTTGGTTTCGGAAAAGGTTCGGCACAACATCGTGGGCCGAAGGGCCTGTTCTGTGCTGTACTGTTCTATGTAGGAAGTGCAGGGAGGAAACATAAGAACGTAAGGAATAGGAGCAGGGCTAGACCAGATGGCCTGTCGAGCATGATTCCCCCACCCAGCACACTCATGACTGATCTTGGGCTGTGTACCGCACGGTAGGAATTCTACAGTTCCACATTCCCTCCCATTGCCTCGATTCTCTGTAAACACCAAAAATCTGCCCAATCCCAGCCTTAGACATCTTCAACGACAGAGCATCCGCAACCCTCTGGAGTGGGGAATTCCAGAGCCTCACAACCCTTCTGAGTGAAGAAATTTCTCATCTCTGTCCTAACCGATCCCCTATTCTGAGATGCAACCCCCCCGCCCCCCCCCCCCCCCCCCCCCCGCACCACCCCTCAACGTCGCGTTTCAGATTCCTCGACCCACGGAACGGGAAACTTGCGTTGCGAGGACGTCTGGCATAACCTCAGCATTCCCCAGATCTCTTTAGCAGCGAAAGACGGCTGAGGGTGTAGTCACCGACGTTTGGGCGTGCGGCAGTCAATTCGTGCACAGTAAGATCCCATGCGGGTAATGGCAACAAGGTGCCTGGACCAGGAGTTGAATTTTTGCCGGATCACGGCAGCCGCGCTACATTCTTGGGGGGTGGGTGGGTGTGTGTGTGTGTCTGTGTGTGGGGCGGGGTGTTTAACCCCAAGGCAGCAAGAGGCGCCGCAGAAACATTGTTGCTTCTGGAAACTGTGGTACTAAAGGGACCGCGTGACAATTTCCCGGTTCCAAACACCGCAGAGATCCGAAGGAAGGGCTCGGGCGGACAATTCCGAAGCAGGAAAACGAGTGGATTCGAGACACACTCACCTCCTTCATAATCTCGTCTTGTACATCCTGTCAAATAAAGACAAAGAAAAGTTCAGGATTCAGCGAGCTCGCCTCACCAAGTGCGATTTTCTGATTAAATCCCCAATTGCTGGAATTCGACAGCCTATAAAATACTGCCAGCGAGGGATTAGCTGCCTTCCCCGCCCCGTGGGATCCTTCTTTGCACGCGATATCAGCGTGGCTATGCTTCAGAGCGAACCACAGCCAGTTCGACCCCCTCACAACCCCCACACGGGGCTGGAAGGGTTAAATTCTGAAAACGGGTCACGTAAATCACAGAACCCCTACAGCGCGTCGACTCTCTGAAACAGCATCTTACCCAGGCCCTCCCCACACTAGTTTATTTATTAGTCACAAGTAGGCTTACATTAACACTGCAATGAAGTTACTGTGAAAATCCCCTTGTCACCACAGTCCGGCACCTGTTCGGGTCAATGCGCCCTAACCAGCCTGTCTTTCAGACTGTGGGAGGAAACCGGAGCACCCGGAGGAAACCCACGCAGAGACGGGGAGAACGTGCAGACTCCACACAGTGACCCAGTATCCGCCCCGAATCTCAGACTCCCAGATACGCACCATGAGCAGCTCCGGAGAACAGCGCCTCCCAACTCCACAGGTATTCGACCTGAGAAACCGTCACCTGACCAGGGAAAGAGGGCAAAGTTAGAATTGTGTCTCCACTCTGCAACACAACCAGCGAGACGCTAACCACAGCTCCCCATATCGAGTGTGTGTGATCGGGCAAGATTTACATCCAATTCATCCAGTACACCTGGAGTGACCAGATACTGGCCATGATCACACAGACAGACAGTCAGACAGAGACAGACACACACACACAGTCAGTCAGACAGAGACAGACACACACACAGTCAGTCAGACAGAGACAGACACACACACAGTCAGTCAGACAGAGACAGACACACACAGTCAGTCAGACAGAGACAGACACACACAGTCAGTCAGACAGAGACAGACACACACAGTCAGTCAGACAGAGACAGACACACACAGTCAGTCAGTCACAGACAGTCAGTCAGACACACACAGTCAGTCAGACAGAGACAGACACACACACTCAGTCAGACAGAGACAGACACACTCAGTCAGACAGTCAGTCAGACACACACAGTCAGTCACAGACAGACATACAGTCAGACAGACACACACAGTCAGTCACAGACAGACATACAGTCAGACAGACACACACAGTCAGTCACAGACAGACATACAGACACACACAGTCAGTTATATTTCCGCCCCTCACTTTCTCTCTCTCTCTTTCGCCGGTTTGTTTTTTTTCCGCTCGGAAAACCCGGTCCGCTTTTTGGCGCCAAACCGCCGAGTCCCTACGTCACTTCCGGCGCCTGCAGCCGAGATAGAGCCCATTCCCGGCGACGTCACTTCCGGCAATGGCAGCGCAGGCCCCGGATGTTCCCCCAGCCCCTCCCCTGCACACTCAGTGTCCAAACCCACTGCAGCATCCAGCCCCCTGCCCCTCCCCTCCTCCAGTGAGGGGCAATTTACCATGGCCAATCCACCTACCCTGCACATCTTTGGACCATGATATGGAGATGCCGGTATTGGACTGGGGTAAACACAGTAAGAAGTCTCACAACACCAGGTTAAAGTCCAACAGGTTTATTTGGTAGCACGAGCCACTAGCTTTCGGAGCGCTGCTCCTTCGTCAGGTAAGTGCGAGTTGTGTTCACACACAGGGCATATAAAGACACAAACTCAATTTACAAGATAATGGTTGGAATGCGAGTCTTTACAGGTAATCAAGTCTTAACGGTACGGACAATGTGAGAGAGGGTTAAGCACAGGCTAAAGAGATGTGTATTGTCTCCAGACAGGACAGTTAGTGAGATTTTGCAAGCCCAGACAAGTCGTGGGGGTTACAGATAGTGTGACATGAACCCAAGATCCCGGTTGAGGCCGTCCTCGTGTGTGCGGAACTTGGCTATCAGTCTCTGCTCAGCAATTCTGCATTGACGTGTGTCGTAAAGGCTGCCTTGGAGAATACTTACCCGAAGATCAGACGCTGAATTCCCGTGACTGCTGAAGTGTTCCCCGACTGGAAGGTGATTGTCGAGCAGTGTTCATTCATCCGTTGTCGTAACGTCTGCCATGATCTTATTGAATGGCGGAGCAGGCTTGAGGGGCTAGATGGCCTACTCCTGCTCCTATTTCTTATGTTCTTATGTCTCCCCAATGTACTACACCTCGGGACATCCTTTCCTGCAGCGTATCAGGTAGACAACGTTGGCCGAGTCGCAAGAGTATGTATCATGTACCTGGTGAATGGTGTTTTCACGTGAGATGATGGCATCCGTGTTGATGATCTGGCACGTCTTGCAGAGGTTGCTGTGGCAGGGTTGTGTGGTGTCATGGTCACTGTTCTCCTGAAGGTTGGGGACAATGTTCTATTTGAGGTTGTGCGGTTGTTTGAAGGCAAGAAGTGGGGGTGTGGGGATGGCCTTGGCGAGATGTTCGTCTTCATCAATGACATGTTGAAGGCTCCGGAGAAGATGTCGTAGCTTCTCCGCTCTGGGGAAGTACCAGATGACGAAGGGTACTCTGTCTGCCGTGTCCCGTGTTTGTCTTCTGAGGAGGTTGGTGCGGTTTTTCGCTGTGGCGCCTCGGAACTGTCGATCGATGAGTCGAGCGCCATATCCTGTTCTTATGAGGGCGTCTTTCAGTGTCTGTAGGTGTCTGTTGCGATCCTCCTCATCTGAGCAGATCCTGTGTATACGGAGGGCTTGTTCGTAGGGGATGGCTTCTTTAACGTGTTTAGGGTGGAAGCTGGAGAAGTGGAGCATTGTGAGGTTATCCGTGGGCTTGCGGTACAGTGAAGTGCTGAGGTGACGATCGATGGAGAAGCGTGTGTCCAAGAACGCAACCAATTCCGGAGAGTACTCCATGGTGAGTCTGATAGTGGGATGGAACTTGTTGATGTCATCATATAGTTGTTTCAGTGATTGCTCACCATGACTCCAAAGGAAGAAAATGTCATCGATGTATCTAGTGTATAGCGTTGGTTGAAGGTCTTGTGCGGTGAAGAGGTCTTGTTCGAACCTGTGCATAAAGATGTTTGCATATTGAGGTTCAATTTGGTCCCCATGGCTGTTCCGTGTGTCTGGATGAAGAACTGGTTGTTGAAGGTCAAGACATTGTGGTCCAGGATGAAGCGGATTAATTTAGAATTGCATCTGGAGATTGGCAGTTGTCGGCGTTGAGTACTGAGGCAGTTGCAGCAATGCCGTCATCGTAGGGGATGCTGGTGTAGAGTGCAGAGACATCCATTGTGACGAGGAGTGCTCCTGGTTCAACTGCTCCATGTGTGCTGTGTTTCTGTAGGACGTCCGTAGTGTCACGACAGAAGCTGGGGGTTCTTTGTACAATGGGTTTCAGGATGCCCTCGACGTAGCCGGAGAAGTTCTCACACAGGGTCCCATTGCCCGATACGATGGGACGGCCGTGTGTGTTGCCTTGTGTATCTTCGGGAGGCAGTAGAGATCTCCAACGCGGGGAGTACGTGGGATGAGAGCAGGAAGGGTCCTCTGAAGATCCGGATCAAAGGTCTTGATCAGTCTGTTGAGTTGACGGGTGTGTTCTTTGGTTGGATCTGCGGGTAACTGTCTGTAGTGCTCCTGGTTGTTCAGTTGTCGGTACACTTCTTTGCAGTAATCCGTTCTGTTCAGTATGACGATGGCCCCTCCTTTGCTGGTTTGATGACAATGTTGCGGTTGGTCTTGAGAGTGCGGATGGCGTTGCGTTGTGCTTGGGTGATGTTCAGGGCTGTCTTGTGAGTGCGGCTGATGAATCTGGTGTTGACGGACCTCCTGACGGCTTGGGCATACATGTCGAGTCGAGGGCAGCGGCGTTCCGGAGGAGTCCAATTCGACTCTTTCCTCTTCGGTCATTGCACCACGGATCTCTCTGTCGGCTGTTCCGGTTCATTGGCTGTCTCATTGTGTTTGTTGTTGGCCTCTTGAGGTTTGTGGAAGAACTCCCGCAGCCTCATTCGCCTGATGAATTCCTCTGTGTCCGCTGCGAGACTGATGGGGTCTATTTTGGTGGTGGGGCAGAAATTAAGCCCTCGGCTGAGAACGTCGATTTCATCTGGCTGAAGTGTGTAGTCTGACAAGTTGACAATGGACTTCCCTGCAGTGGTACTGTTTTCTACTGTGGTACCGGGGGAGGCTTGGTTGCTGCTGGTGGTGATGTCGAGTTTCTCAAGTTTCCTGTTCTTGGTGTGCATGTAGATGGCGTAGTTCCATTATCTCATTTGCTTGGCAGAGTTTTGCAGCTGGTCTGCGTCCTGAGCGCAAGTTGAGAATATGGATTCGATCTTGGTTTCCAGGCTGCGGCGTTTGCTGTAGAGCTGGTGTATGAGGTGGTTGAGGAGTGTGAGAGAGGTGCGACGGCAAAGTCTCTCAGCGTAGTCTGTGTTATAGGTTGACCTGAATGGGTTCGTGATCTGTAGTCCTTTCAGTATCTTGTCTGCTTTCTTGCATCTCTGTCGAAACTTGATGTCTGTGTCAATATGCGCGATCTTCTTGGAGATCCTCTCCACTTGGAGCTGGCAGTTTGCGGTGTCGATGGTAGCCATGATGTGAAGATGCCGGCGTTGGATTGGGGTAGGCACAGTAAGAAGTCTCACAACACCAGGTTAAAGTCCAACAGGTTTATTTGGCAGCACAAGCTTTCGGAGTCTCGCTCCTTCATCAGGTGAGTGAGGAATTGTGTTCATAAACAGGGCAGAAACAGACACAAACTCAATTTACAAGATAATGGTTGGAATGGACACGGCGGACAGAGTACCCTTCGTCGTCCAGTACTTCCCTGGAGCGGAGAAGCTACAACATCTTCTCCGGAGCTTCAACATGTCATCGATGAAGACGAACATCTCGCCAAGGCCATCCATCCCCACACCTCCACTTCTTGCCTTCAAACAACCGCACAACCTCAAACAGAACATTGTCCGCAGCAAACTACCCAGCCTTCAGGAGAACAGTGACCACGACGCCACACAACCCTGCCACAGCAACCTCTGCAAGACGTGCCGGATCATCGACACGGATGCCATCATCTCACGTGACAACACCATCCACCAGGTACACAGTACATACTCTTGCAACTCGGCCAACGTTGTCTACCTGATACGCTGCAGGAAAGGATGTCCCGAGGCATGGTACATTGGGGAAACCATGCAGATGCTACAACAACAGATGAATGAACACCGCTCGACAATCACCAGGCAAGAGTGTTCCCTTCCTGTTGGGGAACACTTCAGCAGTCACAGGCATTCGGCCTCTGATTTTCGGGTAAGTGTTCTCCAAGGCGGCCTTCACGACACACAACAACGCAGAGTCGCTGAGCAGAGACTGATAGCCAGGTTCCGCACACATGAGGACGGCCTAAACCGGGATCTTGGGTTCATGTCACACTATCTGTAACCCCCACGACTTGCCTGGGCTTGCAAAATCTCACTAACTGTCCTGTCTGGAGACAATACACATCTCTTTAACCTGTGCTTAACCCTCTCTCCACTCACATTGTCTGTACCTTTGAGACTTGATTACCTGTAAAGACTCGCATTCCAACCATTATCTTGTAAATTGAGTTTGTGTCTTTATATGCCCTGTTGGTGAACACAACTCCTCACTCACCTGATGAAGGAGCGAGACTCTAAAAGCTTGTGCTGCCAAATAAAACTGTTGGACTTTAACCTGGTGTTGTGAGACTTCTTACTGATCTTTGCACCCCCAAGAGGCAATTTAGCATGGCCAATCCACCTAACCTGCGCATCTTTGGACCGTAAGAAGTTTAACAACACCAGGTTAAAGTCCAACAGGTTTATTTGGTAGCAAAAGCCACACAAGCTTTCGAAGCTCTAAGCCCCTTCTTCAGGTGAGTGGGATGCACGATCTTCTTGGCGATCCTCTCCACTTGGAGCCGGCAGTTTGCGGTGTCGATGGTAGTCGGAGAGGATCGCCAAGAAGATCGTGCATCCCACTCACCTGAAGAAGGGGCTTAGAGCTTCGAAAGCTTGTGTGGCTTTTGCTACCAAATAAACCTGTTGGACTTTAACCTGGTGTTGTTAAACTTCTTACTGTGTTTACCCCAGTCCAACGCCGGCATCTCCACATCATCTTTGGACCTCCCAGGGCAATTTAGCATGGCCAATCCACCTAACCAATACGATTTTGGACTGTGGGAGGAAACCGGAGCACCGGGAAGAAACCCATGCAGATACGGGGAGAACGTGCAGACAGTGACCTAAGCTGGGAATCGAACCCAGGTCCCTGGCACTGTGAGGCAGCAGTGCTAACCACTGTGTCAGAGGCAGAAGAGGTGGTATTGACCCTAAGCATTCATGCCTCCATGTAGAGTGTCTGTGGGTGGATGTAGGGACCAGCCACAAGAGGACACTAGATCATCAGTGCAATGTTATAATTGCAGTTGAATGGGTCAGTTTGCCTCAGGAGCGTAGGCCACCTTGCTAGTACTCACGGGCCACTGCCCTCGACTTGACTTGTATGCCCAAGCCGTCTCGGCATCTCCACATCAGTACTCACAGGGACAGGGAGCAGGATAGGGAAATCATTCCCTACCACCAGAGGGACCTTGGTGGCAAACTCCGATAAGGGAAGCGGAGGAGACCGCTTCTCCTTATCCCCTGTGACCGGATTCAAATCACAGGACAGGACCGCGCCTGGCCTCTCCAGCGTGGGTGTGCGATGCTGGGTGGGATAGTGCAGGGAGACCTGTGGTAGAAGGTGAGTGGTTGAGACTTCCCCGTCGAATTCCTTTGGGATACAGAGGGGATCCCAATCTACCCCGAACACATCCAGAGACACTGGTTCACCTTGGCGAAAGATTATTTTGAGTGGGTTGACAGGACATTTACAGGAAGGATTTGAAACGGACCCCGATAGAGTTTGAGTTGGGGAATGTAGTTTGTTGTCACCCAACTAGGTGAGTGCATCTTTCCCGACAGATCACATTTTGTGTTCCAATTTTATTTACAATCTGTCTTTTGACCCGGGCGGGTGGTTAACAGTGAGGCGGAGTGTCTTGGGCTACAAGAAGATATAGACGGAACGGTCAAATGGGCAGATAAGTGGCAGATGGAATTTAACCCTGAAAAGTGTGAGGTGATACACTTTGGAAGGAATAATTTGACAAGGAAGTATTCAGTTAATGGAAGGACACCAGGAAGTTCTGTGGAACAAAGGGACCTTGGTGTCTTTGTCCACAGATCTCTGAAGGCGGAAGGGCATGTTAATAGGGTGATGAAAAAGACACATGGGACACTTGCCTTTATCAATCAAGGCATAGATTACAAAAGCAGGAAAGTCATGTTGGAGTTGTACAGAGCTTTGGTGAGTTCACAGACTACTGTGCAGATCTGGTCGCCATTATAGGGAGGATGTGATTGCACTGGAGGGAGTGCAGAGGAGATTCACCCGGGTGCTGCCTGGGATGGAGTATTTAAGTTATGAAGAGAGGTTGGGTAGGCTTGGGTTGTTTTCATTGGAGCAGAGAAGACTGAGAGGCCGACCTGATCGAGGTGGACAAGATTATGAGGGGCACGGACAGAGTGGATAAGGAGCAGCTGTTCCCCTTAGTTGAAGGGTCAGTCACAAGGGGACATAGGTTCAAGGTGAGGGGTAGGATGTTTAGGGGGGATGTGAGAAAAACCTTTTTACCCAGAGGGTGGTGAGGGTCTGGAATGCGCTGCCTGGGAGGGTGGTGGAGGCGGGATGCCTCACATCCTTTAAAAAATACCTGGATAAGCACTTGGCACCTCATAGCATTCGGGGCTATGGGCCAAGTGCTGGTAGATGGGATTAGGTGGGAGGTCAGGTGTTTCTAATAAGAACATAGGAACTAGGAGCAGGAGTGGGCCATCTGGCCCCTCGAGCCTGCTCCGCCATTCAATAAGATCATGGCTGATCTTTTCGTGGACTCAGCTCCACTTACCCGCCCGCTCACCATAACCCTTAATTCCTTTACTGTTCAAAAATTTATCCTTGCCTTAAAAACATTCAATGAGGTAGCCTCAACTGCTTCACTGGGCAGGGAATTCCACAGATTCACAACCCTTTGTGTGAAGAAGTTCCTCCTCAACTCAGTCCTAAATCTGCTTCCCCTTATTTTGAGGCTATGCCCCCTAGTTCTAGTTTCACCGCCAGTGGAAACAACCTCCCTGCTTCTATCTTATCTATTCCCTTCATAATCTTATATGTTTCCACAAGATCTCCCCTCATTCTTCTGAATTCCAATGAGCATAGCCCCAGTCTACTCAGTCTCTCCTCATAAGCCAACCCTCTCAACTCCGGAATCAACCTAGTGAATCTCCTCTGCACCCCCTCCAGTGCCAGTATATCCTTTCTAAAGTAAGGAGACTAAAACTGTACACAGTACTCCAGGTGTGGCCTCACCAGCACCTTATGCAGCTGCAACATAACCTCGCTGTTTTTAAACTCCATCCCTCTAGCAATGAAGGACAAAATTCCGTTTGCCTTCTTAATTACCTGCTGCACCTGCAAACCAACTCCTTGAGATTCCTGCACAAGGACACCCAGGTCCCTCTGCACAGCAGCATGCTGCAATTTTTTACCACTTAACTAATAGTCCATTTTGCTGTTATTCCTACCAAAATGGATGACCTCACATTTACCAACATTGTACTCCATCTGCCAGACCCTCACCCACTCACTTAGATGTCGTGCCTCACAAATTTGATTGAATTTTTTGAGGAGGTAAGTAAGTGTGTTGATGAAGGTAGGGCAGTTGATGTCATATATATGGATTTTAGTAAGGCGTTTGATAAGGTCCCCCATGGTCGGCTTATGATGAAAGTAAGGAGGTGTGGGATAGAGGGAAAGTTGGCCGATTGGATAGGTAACTGGCTGTCTGATCGAAGACAGAGGGTGGTGGTGGATGGAAAATTTTCGGACTGGAGGCAGGTTGCTAGCGGAGTGCCGCAGGGATCAGTGCTTGGTCCTCTGCTCTTTGTGATTTTTATTAATGACTTAGAGGAGGGGGCTGAAGGGTGGATCAGTAAATTTGCTGATGACACCAAGATTGGTGGAGTAGTGGATGAGGTGGAGGGCTGTTGTAGGCTGCAAAGAGACATAGATAGGATGCAAAGCTGGGCTAAAAAATGGCAAATGGAGTTTAACCCTGATAAATGTGAGGTGATTCATTTTGGTAGGACTAATTGAAATGTGGATTACAGGGTCAAAGGTAGGGTTCTGAAGACTGTGGATGAACAGAGAGATCTTGGGGTCCATATCCACAGATCTCTAAAGGTTGCCACTCACGTGGATAGAGCTGTGAAGAAGGCCTATAGTGTGTTAGCTTTTATTAACAGGGGGTTGGAGTTTAAGAGCCGTGGGGTTTTGCTGCAACTGTACAGGACCTTGGTGAGACCACATTTGGAATATTGTGTGCAGTTCTGGTCACCTCACTATAAGAAGGATGTGGAAGCGCTGGAAAGAGTGCAGAGGAGATTTACCAGGATGCTGCCTGGTTTGGAGGGTAGGTCTTATGAGGAAAGGTTGAGGGAGCTAGGGCTGTTCTCTCTGGAGCGGAGGAGGCTGAGGGGAGACTTAATAGAGGTTTATAAAATGATGAAGGGGATAGATAGAGTGAACGTTCAAAGACTATTTCCTCGGGTGGATGGAGCTATTACAAGGGGGCATAACTATAGGGTTCATGGTGGGAGATATAGGAAAGATATCAGAGGTAGGTTCTTTATGCAGAGAGTGGTTGGGGTGTGGAATGGACTGCCTGCAGTGATAGTGGAGTCAGACACTTTAGGAACATTTAAGCGGTTATTGGATAGGCACATGGAGCACACCAGGATGATAGGGAGTGGGATAGCTTGATCTTGGTTTCAGATAAAGCTCGGCACAACATCGTGGGCCGAAGGGCCTGTTCTGTGCTGTTCTATGTTCTATTATCTATATCCCTTTGCAGACTTTCAGCATCCTCTGCACACTTTGCTTTTCCACCCATCTTAGTGTCATCTGCGAATTTTGACACACGACACTTGGTCCCCAACTCCAAATCATCTATGTAAATCGTAAACAATTGCGGTCCCGACACTGATCCCTGAGGCACACCACTAGTCACTGATCGCCAACCAGAAAAACACCCATTTACCCCCACTCTTTGCTTTCTGTTAGTTAACCAATCCTCTATCTATGCTAATACATTACCCGTAACACTGTGCACCTTTATCTTATGTAGCAGTCTTTGGTGCGGCACCTTGTCAAATGCCTTCTGGAAATCCAGATACACCACATCCACAGGTTCCCCATTGTCCACTGCACATGTAATGTTCTCAAAGAATTCCAGCAAATTAGTCAAACATGACCTGCCCTTCAAGAACCCATGCTGCATCTCACCAATGGGACAATTTATATCCAGATGTCTCGCTATTTCTTCCTTGATGATAGATTCAAGCATTTTCCCTACTGCAGAAGTTAAGCTAACCGGCCTGTAGTTACCCGCCTTTTGTCTACCTCCTTTTTTACACAGTGGCGTCACATTTGCTGTTTTCCAATCTGCGGGAACCACCCCAGAGTCCAGCGAATTTTGGTAAATTACCACTAGTGCATTTGCTATTTCTCCCACCATCGCTTTTAGTCCCCTGGGATGTGTCAGTGCAGACTCGATGGGCGGAAGGGCCTCTCCTGCACTGTGTGTTGCAATGCCTGCTGCATCCAGCAGATGGCTGATGTGTATGAAACACCAGTAGAGATGTTCACGGGGACTTATGCAGACAGGGATTGCACTGTCGAGGGTTTTTGGCTTAAACCCGTCGATATGTCCGATGATTTAACAATACAGTAGATTATTGCTAAACATTTGCAATGCTGAAGCATGACTGTGACCAAATGAGCTAAGTCATCGCCCAGGGCTCCGACCCAAAACTTCAAAAACATTTCCCTGATCAAGAGGAAGGAGAGATTGCAAGATTAATCACAACTCTGCCACAACAGGGACGTTTTAAACCCGTAGCTTCCACAAACTATTCACCAATTTGGCCAGTTAGGAATCCAGACAGTTAGTTATAGAAAGTTAAATACAATCACTCCCTAAACAGCACTCGAGAGCTTCAAGTTTCTAGGTGTCCAGATCACCAACAACCTGTCCTGGTCCCTCCACGCTGACGCTATAGTTAAGAAAGCACATCATTTGACACTAAGGGACAATTTAGCACGGCCAATCCATCTAACCTGCACATCTTTGGACACTAAGGGACAATTTAGCATGGCCAATCCACCTAACCTGCACATCTTTGGACACTAAGGGACAATTTAGCATGGCCAATCCACCTAACCTACACAACTTTGGACACTAAGGGGCAATTTAGCATGGCCAATCCACCTAACCTACACAACTTTGGACACTTAAGGGGCAATTTAGCATGGCCAATCCACCTAACCTGCACATCTTTGGACACTAAGGGACAATTTAGCATGGCCAATCCACCTAACCTACACAACTTTGGACACTAAGGGGCAATTTAGCATGGCCAATCCATCTAACCTGCACATCTTTGGACACTTAAGGGGCAATTTAGCATGGCCAATCCACCTAACCTGCACATCTTTGGGCACTATGGGGCACTGTAGCATGGCCAATCCATCTAACCTACACAACTTTGGACACTAAGGGGCAATTTAGCATGGCCAATCCACCTAACCTGCACATCTTTGGACTGTGGGAGGAAACCGGAGCACCCGGAGGAAACCCATGCAGACACGGGGAGAACGTGCAAACTCCACACAGACAGTCCCCGTGGCCAGAACTGAACCCGGATCCCTGGCCTTGTGGGGCAGCAGTGTGCTAACCACTGCGCCACAGTGCCGCCCTAGATCTTACATCCCTGTACAGAGGGAAGCCACAAAACGGCCTCTGAATATTTTTGTTGGTGGTTCTTCTATGGTGGAGAATGGCAATGAGAGACAAGATGTGGGATATATGTAGAGGAACATCGAGGTAAACCTCTTGTTGAGTTAGCTCTAAAACTAGTGAGTGGAATGAGTATCCACGCAGGCGAATCGGCAGCAGTGGTTTATGTGGCTAGTCACCCTGACCAGTCACCACCAGCAGATATATATTTCGACAACACGTTTGTCTGCAATAGTTTAGTTGATTTCCTGCCATTTGCAGGAGGAGAGAGAGTTTGACTTAACAGATGGAAAACCTTCACCATCTCACCTTTGCTGAAAATATTTTCCAAACAGCCCAATTACGGGAATATGGGATCATTCAGCTGAGGGCACATCAGGTATCTTCTCCACTGGGAATTCTCAAGGTGAATTGGCAATTCGAGATGCTCGGAAGAGGGAGCCATGGCAACTCCCAGTGGATAAAGAGGTAGATCGGGGTGGCATGGTGGCACAGCGGTTAGCATTGCTGCCTCACAGCGCCAGGGACCTGGCTTGGGTCACTGTCTCTGCAGAGTGTGCACGTTCTCCCCATGTCTGCATGGGTTTCCTCTGGGTGCTCCGGTTTCCCCCAACAATCCAAAGATATGCGGGTTAGGTGGATTGGCCACGGGAAATGTGTGGGGTTACGGGGATAGGGTGGAGGACAGGGTCTGGGTAAGATGCTCTGTCAGAGAACTGGCATCGACTCAATGGGCCGAACAGCCTCTTCTGCACTGTAGGGATTCTAAGATGTGGAGATGCCGGCGTTGGACTGGGGTAAGCACAGTAAGAAGTCTCACAACACCAGGTTAAAGTCCAACAGGTTTATTTGCAATCACGAGCTGTCGGAGCGCTGTTCCTTCATCAGGTGAGTGGAGAGTTGGGTTCATAAACAGGGCATATATTAACAGAGACGTAATTGCAAGATAAATGGTTGGAATGCGAGTCTTTACAGGTAATCAAGTCTTAAAGGTACAGACAATGTGAGTGGAGAGAGGGCCAAGTTCAGGTTCAAGAGGTGTGTATTGTCTCCAGCCAGGACAGTTAGTGAGATTTTGCAAGCCCAGGCAAGTCGTGGGGGTTACAGATAGTGTGACATGAACCCAAGATCCCGGTTGAGGCCGTCCTCATGTGTGCGGAACTTGGCTATCAGTTTCAGCTCGGCGATTCTGCGCTGTCGTGTGTCGTAAAGGCCGCCTTGGAGAACGCTTGCCCGAAGATCAGAGGCCGAATGCCCGTGACCGCTGAAGTGTTCCCCAACAGGAAGAGAACAGTCTTGCCTGGTGATTGTCGAGCGGTGTTCATTCATCCATTGTCGCAGCGTCTGCATGGTTTCCCCAATGTACCATGCCTCGGGACATCCTTTCCTGCAGCGTATCAGGTAGACAACGTTGGCTGAGTTGCGAGAGTAGGTACCATGTACCTGGTAGATGGTGTTCTCACGTGAGATGATGGCATCCGTGTCGATGATCCGGCACGTCTTGCAGAGGTTGCTGTGGCAGGGTTGTGTGGTGTCGTGGTCACTGTTCTCCTGAAGGCTGGGTAGTTTGCTGCGGACAATGGTCTGTTTGAGTTTGCGCCGTTGTTTGAAGGCAAGAAGTGGGGGTGTGGGGTTCTAAGAGTCTATAAACTAAAACTCTCCATCCCAGGCAGCATCCTGGTGAATCTCCTCCGCACCCTCTCCAGTGCAATCACATCCTTCCGATAGTGTGGAGACAGGAACTGCACACAGTGCTCTAGCTGTGACCTAACCAGCGTTTTGTACCAGCTCCATCACAACCTCGCTGCACTTATACTCTATGTGCGGAATTTTTCCATCCTGCCCGCCACGGACCATGCAAAGGTCCGATGACCTCGGGTGGGATTTTCCAGCCTTGGGGTGAGTGTGGTCGGAAAACCCCGCCCTATGCCTCGGCTAATCAGGATGGATCCCACCATATGCCTCATAATCACTTCATCCGTTTGTCCTGTTACCTTAAGGGACCGGGCTACATACACACCAAGGGCCCTCTGATCCCGGGTGCTTCCCAGCGTCCTGTCGGTTATCCTGAATTCCCTTGCTTTGTTTTTCCCGCCCAAGTGCGTCACCTCAGGCTTATCCCCTCAACCTCCGTCGCTCCAGTGAGAACAAACCAAGTTTCTCCAACCTCTCCTCATAGCTAATGCCCTCCATACCAGGCAACATCCTGGTAGATCTTTTCTGTACCCTCTCCAAAGCCTCCACATCCTTCTGGTCGTGTGGCGACCAGAATTGAACACCATATTCCAAGTGCGGCCTAACTAAGGTTCTATAAAGCTGCAACATGACTTGCCAATTTTTAAACTCGGTGCCCCGGCCAATGAAGGGCAAGCATGCCTTCCTGAACGAGTGAATTACAGACCAGTGAGACTCCCGTCAGTGGTGGGGAAACTATTGGAGAAACCTCTGAAGGAGAGAATCTATCTCCACTTGGAAAGGCATGGGTTAATTAGGGACATGATGTGGAGATGCCGGCGTTGGACTGGGGTGAACACAGTAAGAGTTTTAACAACACCAGGTTAAAGTCCAACAGGTTTATTTGGTAGCAAATACCATTAGCTTTCGGAGCGCTGCTCCTTCGTCAGATGGAGTGGAAATCTGCTCTCAAACAGGGCACGGAGGCACAAAATCAAGTTACAGAATACTGATTAGAATGCGAATCTCTACAGCCAACCAGGTCTTAAAGATACAGACAATGTGAGTGGAGGGAGCATTAAGCACAGGTTAAAGAGATGTGTATTGTCTCCAGACAGGACAGCCAGTGAGATTCTGCAAGTCCAGGAGGCAAGCTGTGGGGGGTTACCGACAGTGTGACATGAACCCAACATCCCGGTTTAGGCCGTCCTCATGTGTGCGGAACTAATTAGGGACAGTCAGCATGGCTTTGTCAGAGGGAGGGTCACGCCTAAGAAATGTGAGGGGAAGCTTTCTTGCTCCCTCGCAGTGTGAAAGACAAGCAAACACGAGTACAGTGCAAAAAGGCAACACAAACTTTATTCTCTGTTTAAAATAACAAAACCGCTGTCCTGGGGAGAAACAGCTGCTCGTCAACTGCTCTGCCCGGCCATTGGGCGCTTTACAGTTTATAGGGTTTTGAACTTTGCACCAAACATATGGTAATAATTTACTCCCAGTTACATGATCAGTGCCTGCTCATAACACAAAGCAGCGGCACAGCAGCGAGATATTAAAACTGCCATTATAGATAGGGTGGAGCCGATCGCATTTCCCCGCGGCTGATCCCTTTCTGGCCGGCTCCCTCCCGGCTTCTCGCATAACCTAATCAGTTGAGCTATTGTCTGTGTTTCCCTGCTTGGAGTCTAAAGTGACTAAGGCTGCCTGAAGTGATTAGAGGGGGTGCAAGGAGCCTCTCCATGAGTCATCGCATTGCTGTGAACTGTTGACAATATCTTAAAATAAATTTGATATGCACGCGTACAAATGTCCATGATATTGAGCATAAGAGTCGTCTTAAGCACAAAGGTCGCCCCCTTCAACTCCTCCTCTTGCTCCTGGGCGCCGTCCTTGCGCCCCACTGAGCACCCCACCTTGACCGAATAGTCCGATGATTTCTTAGTCGAGACCCCGGAGTGTTTAAAAGATGTTCGGTAGTTCGTCAAAGAGTCTTTGCTTTTCCTCAGTTGACAGACCTGGCATGATCCGTGCTGTGGAGATGCCGGCGTTGGACTGGGGTAAACACAGTAAGAAGTCTAACAACACCAGGTTAAAGTCCAACAGGTTTATTTGGTAGCAAAAGCCAAAAGCTTGTGTGGCTTTTGCTCCCAAATAAACCTGTTGGACTCTAACCTGGTGTTGTTAAACTTCTCACTGTGATCCGTGCTCCTCAGAGCTCCAATGGTGGGGGTGTCTCCATGGCGGTCTTTGAATAAATGTTGTCGCTGCCTGGGCAGTGTGGTCGGGGAGCTGCGGTGGAGAAGGGGGTCTCGGTGCGATACGCGGCGACAGCAGTTAGCCTGGGCACAAAGCCTTTACAAATTGCACTTCTACAGACTCTCAGCACACAGCAAGCAATGATTATGCCAATTAGAACCATGGCTCCCTGCATTAAAAATGTCCCCCATGAGCCCCCCATCAGCCAATCCGTCCAGCTGCTGTTGGGGATCTCATATAGTTTTGTCACTTGGTTGTGAATGTGTTCCGGTAGATTGGTGAGGTTCCCTGAGGCGTCAGGGATGTATGGACAGCATTCTGTTCCTATGAAGGCACAGGTACCTCCCTTACTCGCAAGGAGATAATCTAAGGCAAGGCGGTTCTGTAGGGCTACTGTCCTCAGGGCTATCAGCTCGCTGTTTACCTCCGCAGTAGCGTGAGCAACTTCTTCCAGAATGCGAGCTGCTTTTTGCGCTCGTGCTGTGAGTTCGCCCATCTGTAATCCTAGCCCTCCCAGGGAAGGAAGAAGGAATCCCAGGTACGGAAAGACCCCCCTCCTCTGCCTACCCCCCTTCCACCGGGGATGGTCCTTTAGGGTGGGGATGTGGTGTGTGTAGGGAATAGCATAGCCTAGATAGCATGTCCCTGTCCCTGTCCAATCATGGGGTAACCAAGTGACCGGAGACAAAGCAAGTTCCGTTATAAGCAGCAGGGCTGTTTAAAATTCCTGGCTGCAGAAGGATCTGCGCCGTTGCTGTTTGGTGCACACTGGACTCTCAAGGGAACTATCGGGGGCTGCTGGCGTAATGTCGAAGGCCTGGTCACAGTCGCTCTTCCCGACTCTGAGGGCCCTGTCTGTCCCTGGTTTTGGATATACAGACTGGCCCGACTGGGCGCCCTATCCCAGTGGTGTTTGTCAGGGTCAGGGAGGGTGGCTGGTGTGTGCGGTCGTAACCCGGCAGTCGCCATTTACCGAGTGTCCCTGCCTGGCACCCAGCAGACTGTAGTTTCTCCTGTGTAGATTCAAGGTGGTGCGTGAGGTTCCTGCCGGCTTCCTGTATAACCCACTCTACGGTCTCTTGGGCTGTCAAAGGGATTGGCCTGAGGGGGATCCCACCTTTGGAATGTATTGGAATGTGGGCACATATCCAGATGCGTTCCATTTCTCAGCATATCCACACGACATATACAAGTACGTATTTACATTCAACTCGCGTCGGTAACGGTTTGAGAGAGAATCCCACAGTCTGAAAGACGTGTTGGTTAGGGTGCATTGGCCGTGCTAAATTCTCCCTCAGTGTTACCCGAACAGGAGTGTGGCGACTAGGGTATTTTCACAGTAACTTCATTGCAGTGTTAATGTAAGCCTACTTGAGACACGAATAAACAAACTTTACTTTAAATACTTCTCATAATCCAGCCTCCACCACCCTTTGGGACAGAGAATTCCAGAGATTCACCACCCTCTGTGAGGAGAAATTTCTACACAGTTCTACTCCAGTTTATCCTGTAGCTCTGTCCCCTTGTTCCAGACTGTCCCACTGGCGAAAACACCTCACCATCTAGCCTGTCAAGCCCCCTCGGGATCTTATACGTCTGCATAAGGTCACCCCTCACCCTTCGAAACTTCAAGGAATACAGACCCAAACTGTTCAGTCTCTCTTGTTAGGGCAACCCTCTCATCCCAGGAGCTATCCTGGTGAATTCCCTTTGGACTGCCTCCCATGTTACTATATCCCTTTTTTAGGTAAGGGGACCAAAACCATACACAGTATTCCAGGTGAGACCTCACCCACACCCTGTGCAGCCGCAACAAAACCGCCCTATTTTTAAACTCCAACCCCTTTGCGATGAAGGCCAAAGTGCCATTTGCCATCTTGACTACTTGTTGGACGAGACAGCGAGAAAGTTGGATGAGAGGCAGCAGGTTACTGAATCCGCCAACACAGAAACTGGCCATTCAGCCCAGTGTGCCTGTGCCAGCCCCTTTGGAAGAACCATCCAATTAGTCCCACACACCTCTCTTCCCCTGAGCCAGCAATTATTGGGCACCGAGTATTTGGTCAGTCATTATCCCTGTAACCTCCTCCAGCCCTTACAACTCTCCCTATTCCAGTAACCCCCTCCAGTCCCTACAACCCTCCCTATCTCGGTAACCTCCTCCAGCCCTGACAACCCTCCCTATCGCTGTAACCTCCTCCAGTCCTCACAACCCTCCACTATCCCTGTAACCTCCTCCAGTGTCTACAACCCTATCTCTGTAACCTCCTCCAGCCCCTACAACCTTCCCTATCTCGGTAACCTCCTCCAGCCACATAATCCTCTCTATCTCTCTCTACACGTTCCTCCAGCCCCAACAACCTTCCCTATCTCTGTAACCTCCTCCAGCCCCTACAACCCTCCCTATCTCGGTAACCTCCTCCAGCCACACAGTCCTCCCTATCTCTCTCTACACGTTCCTCCAGCCCCTACAACCCTCCCTCTCTCTGTAACCTCCTCCAGCCCCTACAACCCTCCCTATCTCTCTCTGTAACCTCCTCCAGCCCCGACAACCCTCCCTATATCTGTAACCTCCTCCAGCCACACAACCCTCCCTATCTCTCTCTGTAAGCTCCTCCAGCCCCGACAACCCTCCCTATATCTGTAACCTCCTCCAGCCACACAACCCTCCCTATCTCTCTCTGTAAGCTCCTCCAGCCCCGACAACCCTCCCTATATCTGTAACCTCCTCCAGCCCCTACAACCCTCCCTATCTCTAACCTCCTCAGGCCGCTTCTTCCGTATCTCTGTAATATCTCCAGCCTCTACAACCCTCCCCATCTCTGTAACCTCCTCCAGCCCCTAAGACCCTCCTATCTCTGTAAAGGGCGGCATGGTAGCACAGTGGTTAGCACTGCTGCTTCACAGCTCCAGGGACCTGGGTTTGATTCCCGGCTTGGGTCACTGTGCAAACTCCACACAGACATTCTCCCCGTGTCTGCGTGGGTTTCCTCCCACAGTCCAAAGATGTGCGGGTTAGGTTGATTGGCCATTCTAAATTGCCCCTTAGTGTCCCGGGATGCATAGTTAAGAGGGGTTAATGGGTACATATGTAGGGATATGGGGATAGGGCCTGGGTGGGATTGTGGTTGGTGCAGACTCGATGGGCCGAATGGCCTCTTTCTGCACTGTAGGATTCTATGAATCCCCTCCAGTTTCTACAATACTCCCTATCCCTGGAAATTCCGCCAGCCCCTACAACCCTCTGTAACCTCCTCCAGCCCCTACAACCCTCCCTATCTCTGTAACCCCCTCCAGTCCCTACAACCCTCCCTATCTCTGTAACCTCCTCCAGCCCCTACAACCCTCCCTATCTCTGTAACCCCCTCCTGCCCCTACATCCGTCCCTATCTCTGTAACCTCCTCCAGCCCCTACAACCCTCCCTATCTCTGTAACCCCCTCCTGCCCCTACAACCCTCCCTATCTCTGTAACCTCCTCCAGCCCCTACAACCCTCCCTCTCTCTGTAACCTCCTCCAGCCCCTACAACCCTCCCTCTCTCTGTAACCTCCTCCAGCCCCTACAACCCTCCCTATCCCTGTAACCTCCTCCAGCCACTACAACCCTCCCTCTCTCTGTAACCTCCTCCAGCCCCTACAACCCTCCCTATCTCTGTAACCTCCTCCAGCCCCTACAACCCTCCCTCTCTCTGTAACCCCCTCCAGCCCCTACAACCCTCCCTATCTCTGTAACCCCCTCCAGCCCCTACAACCCTCCCTATCTCTGTAACCCCCTCCAGCCCCTACAACTCTCCCTATCTTTGTAACCTCCTCCAGCCCCTACAACCCTCCCTACCTCTGTAACCTCCTCCCGCCCCGACAACCCTCCCTCTCTCTGTAACCCCCTCCAGCCCCTACAACCCTCCCCATCTCTGTAACTTCCTCCAGCCCCTACAACCCTCCCTCTCTCTGTAACCTCCTCCAGCCCCTACAACCCTCCCTACCTCTGTAACCTCCTCCCGCCCCGACAACCCTCCCTATCTCTGTAACCTCCTCCAGCCCCTACAACCCTCCCTCTCTCTGTAACCTCCTCCAGCCCCTACAACCCTCCCTCTCTCTGTAACCTCCTCCAGCCCCTACAACCCTCCCTCTCTCTGTAACCTCCTCCAGCCCCTACAACCCTCTTATCTCTGTAACCTCCTCCAGCCCCTACAACCCTCCCTATCTCTGTAACCTCCTCCCACCCCTACAACCCTCCCTACCTCTGTAACCTCCTCCAGCCCCTACAACCCTCCCTATCCCTGTAACCTCCTCCAGCCCCTACAACCCTCCCTATCCCTGTAACCTCCTCCAGGTGTTGCTCGGTCCTCTGACTCTGCTTGAGGGAGAAGCCTATCAGGAGGCAGATGGAGGAGGGCGTTACGTGGTGCTGGAATCGGTGACAGAAAGGCAGCAGCTGAAGAGAGTTTCTTGGGCAACAATGAGTTAAGGAGAGGGTGCTGGGTGTGAAAGACAAAGCATTCGGTTTGAAGGGTGTGGCGCCACATAGACTCGGAGTTCGATCGAGGAGAAGGCAAAGTCGGAGCTCAGGAGAAGAGGAGAAGTTTCCAATGGCCTCTCTCGGGAAAGGTGCGCACAAGGGGGGTTAGAGTTTGTGAGGTGGGCAGGAAAATGGACAGAGGTTTGGGATAGACGGAGGGGATCACACAGAGTGAGGATTGGACGGGACATTTCCCGGAATGGGAGGAATTATTGAGTGGATCAGCGCCGGGTCCCAGCTATTTACAATCCACATTCGATTCCCGGCTCGGGTCACTGTCTGTGTGGAGTTTGCACATTCTCCTCGTGTCTGCGTGGGTTTCCTCCGGGTGCTCCGGTTTCCTCCCACAGTCCAAAGATGTGCGGGTTAGGTTGATTGGCCAGGTTGCAAATTGCCCCTTAGAGTCCTGAGATGCGTAGCTTAGAGGGATTAGCGGGTAAAATATGTGGGGGTAGGGCCTGGGTGGGATTGTGGTCGGTGCAGACTCGATGGGCCGAATGGCCTCCTTCTGTACTGTAGGGTTTCTATGATTTCTATGATTTCTATGACATCAGTCCCCGCGTGCTGGCTGAGCGCGCGGGGACGACCGTCCGGCGCGCGACCAAAGCCATCCTCGACCTTAGGACGGTCGTGCTCGGCCCCGAAACTGCACGCAAACTCGAGACGGCGCAGGCGTGCGGTGGGATCCCGCCCGAGCGTTCCCCTGTTCGGGCGGAATTCCACATTGGCCCAAAGCCTCAGCCCCCCCCTCCCCTGGGTGAGGTGCCCCACAGCCTGAGCCGCCTCGCGGAAATGCCCTCCGTGCCTTTTTCTACCGCGCGGAGGCGTTTCCTGTGCGGGCTGCTGCTGCACACCTTCCACTACCGCCTCCTCGCCTGTCGCCCGGATACACCTTGGCGGGCCTTGTTGCCGCCGGGCGGCGGAGGTCCCCGCTGGAGGTCCCTCTACGGAGGGATCTCCCCCAATTACGTCGGGGACCTGGGGTGGAGGGTGATGCACGCAGCAGTTCCGCACAACCGTAGGATTCACTGGTTCACGGGCTCCGAAGACCGCCCTTTCTGCGGCCTTGTGGAGTCCGTGGACCATGTCTATGTTGTGTGTCTTAGGCTGCACTCCCTTTATGTTTTCCTAAAGAACCTTTTATTGATGTTTTGTCTGCACTTCAGTCCCACGCTCCTGATCTACGGACAGCCGGTGCGGAGAGGGGAGGGTCGGGATGGCGACCTCCTCGTGAACCTGCTCCTGGGCCTGGCGAAACGCGCCATTTACCGGTCCAGGCTGCGGGCGATCGAGGGGGCCGTCCGTCCTGACTGTCTTCCCCTCTACCGCGGCTACGTTCGCGGCCGGGTGTCCCTGGAGAGGGAGCATGCGGTGTCCACGGGCGAGGTTGATGCTTTCCGCGCCCGCTGGGCACCGCAGGGGTTGGGGTGCATTATTGACCCTAATAATCACATTTTAATTTGATGTTTTTAAGTTTCCTTTGTACTTTGATTTCTGTTCGGGCTGTTCCCCCTCCTTTTTGGGGAGCTGCCCCCTTTTACTTTGTCCTGATTTAATCTGAGTTTGTTTACTTGGTTTGGTTTGACCTAAAAAGAGGACAATCCACATCAGTGACTACAAGGAAAGGACGGAGTGTAATGGATTGTCAAAGGGTGGTACAGTGGTTAGCACTGCTGCCTCACAGCGCCAGGGACCCGGGTTCGATTCCCAGCTTGGGTCACTGTCTGTGTGGAGTTTGCACATTCTCCTCGTGTCTGCGTGGGTTTCCTCCGGGTGCTCCGGTTTCCTCCCACAGTCCAAAGATGTGCGGGTTAGGTTGATTGGCCATGCTAAATTAATGTCAGGAGGAATTAGCAGGGTACATATGTGAGGTTACGGGGATAGGGCCTGGGTGGGATTCATGGTAGGGCAGCCTCGATGGGCTGAATGGCCTCCTTCTGCACTGTAGATTCTATGGATCTGTGGATCCAAGTTTCCTGATGTTACGGCACTGGGCGAGAGAGTAAGGTGTGTGGAGGACACAGGGAGGCAGCAAAAGGCTATGGAAGGTTCAGGGCGTGGGTAAGAAAGTGGCTAATGGAATAGAACTTGATGCGAGGGGCGGAGGGGGTTGCAGGGATAGGGAGGGGCGGAGGGGGTTGCAGGGATAGGGAGGGGCGGAGGGGGTTGCAGGGATAGGGAGGGGCGGAGGGGGTTGCAGAGATAGGGAGGGGCGGAGGGGGTTGCAGAGATAGGGAGGGGCGGAGGGGGTTGCAGAGATAGGGAGGCGGAGGGGGTTGCAGAGATAGGGAGGGGCGGCAGGAGGTTGCAGAGATAGGGAGGCGGAGGGGGTTGCAGAGAGAGCGAGGGGCAGCGGGAGGTTACAGAGATAGGGAGGGGCGGAGGGGGTTGCAGAGAGAGCGAGGGGTGGAGGGGGTTGCAGAGAGAGCGAGGGGCGCGGGAGGTTACAGAGATAGGGAGGGGCGCGGGAGGTTACAGAGATAGGGAGGGGTGCGGGAGGTTACAGAGGTAGGGAGGGGTGTAGGAGGTTACAGAGGTAGGGAGGGGTGTAGGAGGTTACAGAGGTAGGGAGGGGTGCGGGGGGTTACAGAGGTAGGGAGGGGTGCGGGGGGTTACAGAGATAGGGAGGGGTGCGGGAGGTTACAGAGATAGGGAGGGGTGCGGGAGGTTACAGAGATAGGGAGGGGTGCGGGGGGTTACAGAGGTAGGGAGGGGTGCAGGAGGTTACAGAGATAGGGAGGGGTGCGGGAGGTTACAGAGAGAGGGAGGGGTGTAGGAGGTTACAGAGGTAGGGAGGGGTGTAGGAGGTTACAGAGGGAGGGAGGGGTGCGGGGGGTTACAGAGATAGGGAGGGGTGCGGGAGGTTACAGAGGTAGGGAGGGGTGCGGGGGGTTACAGAGATAGGGAGGGGTGCAGGAGGTTACAGAGATAGGGAGGGGTGCGGGAGGTTACAGAGAGGTCGGGAGGGGTGTAGGAGGTTACAGAGGTAGGGAGGGGTGCGGGAGGTTACAGAGATAGGGAGGGGTGCGGGAGGTTACAGAGGTAGGGAGGGGTGTAGGAGGTTACAGAGGTAGGGAGGGGTGCGGGAGGTTACAGAGAGGTAGGGAGGGGTGCGGGAGGTTACAGAGGTAGGGAGGGGTGTAGGAGGTTACAGAGGTAGGGAGGGGTGCGGGAGGTTACAGAGGTAGGGAGGGGTGCGGGAGGTTACAGAGATAGGGAGGGGTGCGGGAGGTTACAGAGATAGGGAGGGGTGCGGGAGGTTACAGAGGTAGGGAGGGGTGCGGGGGGTTACAGAGATAGGGAGGGGTGCGGGAGGTTACAGAGGTAGGGAGGGGTGCAGGAGGTTACAGAGATAGGGAGGGGTGCAGGAGGTTACAAAGATAGGGAGGGGTGTAGGAGGTTACAGAGGTAGGGAGGGGTGCGGGAGGTTACAGAGATAGGGAGGGGTGCGGGAGATTACAGAGAGGTCGGGAGGGGTGTAGGAGGTTACAGAGGTAGGGAGGGGTGCGGGAGGTTACAGAGATAGGGAGGGGTGCGGGAGATTACAGAGAGGTCGGGAGGGGTGTAGGAGGTTACAGAGGTAGGGAGGGGTGCGGGAGGTTACAGAGAGAGCGAGGGGCGGAGGGGGTTACAGAGAGGTGTCGGTGTTCAGTTACAGTCCAATAATAAAAGATGATGCAAGTCAGGCTCCTTCACAAAGTCTCTTTTTCAGCTCCACTCACTCACACCCAACCCCCAGTGCCACCCCTTTATAATCCCCCGTGAGGCCTGTTAAACAATTAACATACCAATTAGATCTAAAGTGAAAGGTTGCAGTTAACCCATTCCTATCAGATACCCCTTCCTTAAAAAAGTTCTGATAAATTTGTCTCGACGGAACACACAAACCCCTTTCCCCATTTTTTATACATCTCTGAAGAAAATATTGATGGAAAAGTACGACCTTCTCCAACAATATCCAAAAGTCTCTTTGAACCAGCCCCTCCTTTTGTAAAGCAATCAGATCATTGATAACCACGATCAACCCATGTTACTTTCGCTATTCCCCCCTTGTCCAATATTTGTTTAAAGTTGGCTATGTCTATCCGGAACCTTTTCCCATTTGCACTCTGTGCGGCGAGCACATTTCCCCAAAGTGACTGATTCTCAATGTGACACTCAATGAGTATTTTACCCAAATCCCCGAACCCCAAAATTTCCGTCAGTAACCGGGATATGAAAAAAGCCACAACCACTGCCTCTACAAGGCTTAGTATCTCAGTGGCCAATGTACTTGTTACCACTCTCCTTATTTTCTTTGTTTCCCGTACAAGAGTCTGCGTGGGTTTCCTCCGGGTGCTCCGGTTTCCTCCCACAATCCAAAGATGTGTCCGGTTGATTGGCCATGCTAAACTGACACTCATGTTCGGGGGATTATGAGGGTGAATATGTGGGATTACGGAGATAGGGCCTGGGTGGAATTGTGGTCGGGTGCAGACTCGATGGGCCGAATGGTCTCCTTCTGCACTGTAGGGATTCTATGATTTTATGAAGAGGGCAACATTTACCATTTTCCCCCAAAGGACAGATTATAAAACCTCCCACACTTGAAAACCCATCACATAAATTAGCATACAACACGTCACAATAAACTAAGAGTTTCAGGTGCCGAAGGTCACCCAAAAACGGGAACCTCAAAATACACTCCTGCATTTTTAGTCTGGCCAATGTTTTATTTGCTGTCACTATGTCTTCCACTGCAGGATCATTCATTTTTGTACTCAACTCTCGGACATCAAAACCAACGTCCGTTCTGTTCTGTCTTAGCCCAATTCAGTTTCCCTCGGAAACTCAGTTTCCCTCGGAAACTCAGTCCAATTTGGACAAAGCATACCGTTCATAGAGAAGGAAAGGAGAGGGTGCAGAATGTAGTGTTACAGTCATAGCTAGGGTGCAGAGAAAGCTCAACTTAAAACGAGGTAGGTCCATGGCAGCAGGGAAGAAGCTGTTCTTGAGTCGGTTGGTGCGTGACCTCAGACTTTTGTATCTTTTTCCCAACGGAAGAAGGTGGAAGAGAGAATGTCCAGGGTGCGTGGGGTCCTTAATTATACTGGCTCCTTTCCCCGAGGCAGCGGGAAGTGTAGACAGAGTCAATGGATGGGAGGCTGGTTAGCGTGATGGATTGGATTATATTCACGCCCTTTGTAGTTCCTTGCGGTCTTGGGCAGAGCAGGAGCCATACCAAGCTGTGATACAACCAGAAAGGATGCTTTCTGTGGTGCATCTGTAAAAGTTGGTGAGAGTCATAGCGGACATGCCAAATTTCCTTAGTCTTCTGAGAAAGTAGAGGCGTTGGTGGGGCTTTCTTAACTATAGTGTTGGCATGGGGGGGACCAGGACAGATTGTTGGTGATCTGGACACCTGAAAACTTGAAGCTCTCTCGACCCTTTCTACTTCATCCCCGTTGATGTAGACAGGGGCATGTTCTCCTTTACGCTTCCTGAAGTCAGTGACAATCTCCTTCGTTTTGTTGACATTGAGGGAGAGATTATTGTTGCCGCATCAGTTCACCAGATTCTCTGTCTCATTAGTCCAAATGTTACAACTCCAATTCAGGAAATACTTTGCGACTAATTTTACTTCAACCTGGTAAAGAGCTAAGGCCATTCCCCAAACTGGTTACCTCAGTCCAAATGATGACTTTACTTCTCCATAAGATTCAGTGTCTGAGAATAATGGTGGACAGTCAGACCCTGACACTTTTACTCTGCGTTCAGACATTTTGTCGTTTCCATTCACTCCTTTCGTTGATTCGAATGCTGAGTGAAGTCTTCTTGAAAAGGTTGTAACTTGCAGCCCTTTATTTGGAACCAGCAACCGTCCTCTGCTCCCAATGTTAAACCTCTCAGTTGCAGTCCAGTAATAAAGGATGACGCAAGTCCAGCTCCTTCACAAACTCAGGTAATTCTATTTTACACCTCCACCTCCACACCCCCACCCAGTGCCACCTGTAACCCCTTTATAAATACCAGTGAGGACTATTGAACAATTAACATACCAATTAGATCTAAAGTGGAAGGATTGTAGTTAACCCATTCCTAACAGTAGGGGCTGGAGGAGGTTACAGAGATAGGGAGGGCTGTAGGGGCTGGAGGAGGTTACAGAGATAGGGAGGGCTGTAGGGGCTGGAGGAGGTGACAGAGATAGGGAGGTTTGTAGGGGTTGGAGCAGGTTACAGAGATAGGGAGGGTTGTAGGGGCTGGAGGAGGTGACAGAGATAGGGAGGGTTGTAGGGGCTGGAGGAGGTGACAGAGATAGGGAGGGTTGTAGGGGCTGGAGGAGGTGACAGAGATAGGGAGGGTTGTAGGGGCTGGAGGAGGTGACAGAGATAGGGAGGGTTGTAGGGGCTGGAGGAGGTGACAGAGATAGGGAGGGTTGTAGGGGCTGGAGGAGGTGACAGAGATAGGGAGGGTTGTAGGGGCTGGAGGAGGTTACAGAGATAGGGAGGGTTGTGGGGGCTGGAGGAGGTTACAGAGATAGGGAGGGTTGTCGGGGCTGGAGGAGGTTACAGAGATGGGGAGGGGGTGTAGGGACTGAAGGAGGTGACAGAGATAGGGAGGGTTGTAGGAGGTTACAGAGATAGAGAGGGTTGTAGGGGCCAGAGGAGGTGACAGAGATAGGGAGGGCTGTAGGGGCTGGAGGAGGTGACAGAGATAGGGAGGTTTGTAGGGGTTGGAGCAGGTTACAGAGATAGGGAGGGTTGTAGGGGCTGGAGGAGGTGACAGAGATAGGGAGGGTTGTAGGGGCTGGAGGAGGTGACAGAGATAGGGAGGGTTGTAGGGGCTGGAGGAGGTTACAGAGATGGGGAGGGGGTGTAGGGACTGAAGGAGGTTACAGAGATAGGGAGGGTTGTAGGGGTTGAGCAGGTTACAGAGATAGGGAGGGTTGTGGGGGCTGGAGGAGGTACAGAGATAGGGAGGGTTGTGGGGGCTGGAGGAGGTTACAGAGATAGGGAGGGTTGTGGGGGCTGGAGGAGGTTACAGAGATAGGGAGGGTTGTGGGGGCTGGAGGAGGTTACAGAGATAGGGAGGGTTGTAGGGGCTGGAGGAGGTTACAGAGATAGGGAGGGTTGTGGGGGCTGGAGGAGGTTACAGAGATAGGGAGGGTTGTGGGGGCTGGAGGAGGTTACAGAGATAGGGAGGGTTGTAGGGGCTGGAGGTTACAGAGATGGGGAGGGGGTGTAGGGGCTGAAGGAGGTTACAGAGATAGGGAGGGTTGTAGGAGGTTACAGAGATAGAGAGGGTTGTAGGGGCCAGAGGAGGTGACAGAGATAGGGAGGGCTGTAGGGGCTGGAGGAGGTGACAGAGATAGGGAGGTTTGTAGGGGTTGGAGCAGGTTACAGAGATAGGGAGGGTTGTAGGGGCTGGAGGAGGTGACAGAGATAGGGAGGGTTGTAGGGGCTGGAGGAGGTGACAGAGATAGGGAGGGTTGTAGGGGCTGGAGGAGGTTACAGAGATGGGGAGGGGGTGTAGGGACTGAAGGAGGTTACAGAGATAGGGAGGGTTGTAGGGGTTGAGCAGGTTACAGAGATAGGGAGGGTTGTGGGGGCTGGAGGAGGTACAGAGATAGGGAGGGTTGTGGGGGCTGGAGGAGGTTACAGAGATAGGGAGGGTTGTGGGGGCTGGAGGAGGTTACAGAGATAGGGAGGGTTGTGGGGGCTGGAGGAGGTTACAGAGATAGGGAGGGTTGTAGGGGCTGGAGGAGGTTACAGAGATAGGGAGGGTTGTGGGGGCTGGAGGAGGTTACAGAGATAGGGAGGGTTGTGGGGGCTGGAGGAGGTTACAGAGATAGGGAGGGTTGTAGGGGCTGGAGGTTACAGAGATGGGGAGGGGGTGTAGGGGCTGAAGGAGGTTACAGAGATAGGGAGGGTTGGAGGGGTTGGAGCAGGTTACAGAGATAGAGAGTGTTGTGGGGGCTGGAGGAGGTTACAGAGATAGGGAGGGAAGTGAGGGAATTTGAGGGATTTGAGAACAATAAGGAGAGGAGGAAAATTTTATTGTGGATGCGGGGAATGTTGTGATCGGGAAGGCGCTGCCCGAAAGGGCGGTAGGAGCAGATTCACCGTCGAAAGGGAGGAATTGGATACACACTGTGAGGGGAAATATCTGCAGGTCGATGGCATACTTGGATATCCAGAAGAATTGGACAAGGTCCCGCATCAAAGGATATTGTGTTGTGAAGTTGGGTAGAGTTACAACTGTACAGGACCTTGGTGAGACCACATTTGGAATATTGTGTGCAGTTCTGGTCACCTCACTGTAAGAAGGATGTGGAAGCGCTGGAAAGAGTGCAGAGGAGATTTACCAGGATGCTGCCTGGTTTGGAGGGTAGGTCTTATGAGGAAAGGTTGCGGGAGCTAGGGCTGTTCTCTCTGGAGCGGAGGAGGCTGAGGGGAGACTTAATAGAGGTTTATAAAATGATGAAGGGGATAGATAGAGTGAACGTTCAAAGACTATTTCCTCGGGTGGATGGAGCTATTACAAGGGGGCATAACTATAGGGTTCGTGGTGGGAGATATAGGAAGGATATCAGAGGTAGGTTCTTTACGTAGAGAGTGGTTGAGGTGTGGAATGGACTGCCTGCAGTGATAGTGGAGTCAGACACTTTAGGAACATTTAAGCGGTTATTGGATAGGCACATGGAGCACACCAGGATGATAGGGAGTGGGATAGCTTGATCTTGGTTTCAGATAAAGCTCGGCACAACATCGTGGGCCGAAGGGCCTGTTCTGTGCTGTACTGTTCTAAAAAAAAGTTACTGTTGATTGGGAGGTAGTTAGAATTTGATGTTTGTAACATTGTAAAATGCTAAGGGGGGAAAGCATCGCGTGGTCCCGTTAAAAGGTGGTGCTTTTTTTGTGCTTAGAAATTTAAAATGTGAGTACACAGAGAACCCAAACTGAAACATTAGTATCGAAAGGCTATACAGCAGGGTTACCAAGACAACAGGCTTTTCAATTCAGCCAATCAATTTGTACCAGGCACTTAGATACCAAGAACCTATTAAATTTGAATCTGATGGTTTTGACAACCTAAAACCAATCCTATTGTGGGGGATATTGATCTGTCATCTCGGGTATAAGAGAAGGGGGCAGTGGGGCAAAGAGGGAGAGCAACTGGCACCTGCCAGAGTTAACAGCTCTCAGCTCTCTCTCGGGAGAGAATCGCTGCCTCTCATTGCTTCATCTATGTCTTGAGAGAAAGCACCATCTAGAGAGCAAAGAAGAAAGAAGTTCCAGATGGAAGAATCAACAGAGAAGGAACAGAATATTCCAGAAGACACAAAACCTGGTTGTAATTTTGAGAGTGACTAAATTCTATTTTGTTAATGAGTGGGAATTGTATTTATTTGAACAGCTTTCAACAGAATCTTGTTTAATTCGAGAATTCAGTTCGTTAATTGTTTAGTTAATTTGTACACTGTTAGATAAATAAATAGTTATGTGTTGAGCTTAGAGAGAGTGTGGGGGATTTATTTTGTATTTAACCACTAGAAGGCGCTGAAGAGCAGGTCACACCACTTCACACAGACTTTTTACAGATTATCGGGCGAGGTACTCCTCTTTGGGGGTTTTGGTGTTAGTTCTCAGAGGGGGGAATCAACGTCCGCTTTATAACAATTGCCAAAACTAAATGCTGGTGATGTAGGGGGTAAGAGTTTAGCATGGATAGAAGATTGGCTGCCTGGCAGTAACTAGTCTTTCTCTGATTGGATGGGTGTGACACACAGAGTCCCGTTGGGGTCCTTGCAGCCCTCAATCTTTTTCAATTTATACCAATGCTTTAATGAGGGGAGCGAAGGTGCGGTGACTAAATTTACAGATGAGAAAGATAGGGAGGACAGTATGTAGTGAAGTAGACATAAGGAGGTTGCAGACGGATATTGATAAGTTGAATGAGTGGGCAAACATCTGGCAGGTGGAGTGGGGAAATGTGAAGCTGTTCGCTTTATAAGTTCATAAGATATCGGAGCAGAATTAGGCCATTCGGCCCATCGATCATGGCTGATATGCTCCTCATCCCCATTTTCCTGCCTTCTTCCCATAACCCTTCATCCCATTAATTAAAAATCTGTCTAACTCCCCCTTAAATTTACTCACTGTCCCAGCGTCCACCGCACTTTGGGGCAGCGAATTCCACAGATTCACAACCCTTTGGGAGAAGTAGTTTCTCCTCGACTCTGTTTTAAATTTGCTGCCCCTTATCTTAAGGCTATGACCTCTCGTCCGAGAACGCCCCACAAGAGGAAGCATCCACTCCACGTCTACTTTATCTATACCTTTTATCATCTTTTATACCTCAATTTGATCTCCCCTCATTCTTCTAAATTCCAGAGTATCGGCCTAAACTGTTCAATCTCTCTTCATACGACAAACCCCCTCCTCTCTGGAATCAATCTAGGGAACCTCCTCTGAACTGCCTCCAACACCACGACATCTTTCCTCAAATAAGGGGACCAAAACTGTGCCCAATACTCCAGGTGTGACCTCACCAATGCCTTGTATAGTTGCAACAATACTTCCTTACCTTTATATTCTATTCCTTTAGCTATAAAAGCCCACATTCCATTTGCTTTCTTTATTATATGCTGTACCTGCACACTTTGGCAAAGTATCAAACAGAATCAAACGGAAAACGACTGCAGAATTCCGAGGTGCAGAGGGATCTGGGTGTTCTAGTGCACAAGTCACTTACAGCAAGTAATCTAGAAGGCTAATGGAACACTCCTCTTTATTGAGAGAGGAATTGGAGGTAAAAGTAAGGAGGTTATACTTCAGTTATACTGGTGTTGGTGAGGCCACATCCCGAATACAGTTTTGGTCTCCTTATTTAGGGAAGGAAGTAAATGTGTTGGAGGTGGTTCAGAGGAGGTTTACTCGATCGATACCTGGAATGAGCGGGTGGCCTTCTGAGGGAAGGTTGGACAGACTGGGCTTTGTTAACACTGGAGTTTCAAAGAGCGAGGGGGGAGACTCGATTGAAGTAGATAAGACCCTGAACAGCTCTCGATAAGGTGGGCGTGGAAAGGACCTTTCCTCTCATGGAAGAGTCCGGAAGTAGACGGGGGGGGGGGGGAATAAAAACGGGTTTAAAAGTAAGGATTACCCTTTTTGGACAGAGGTAAAGAGAAACGTTTCTTTCTGATGGTTGTGGTACTTTGGAAATCTCTACCTCAGAAGGCGGTGGAGGTGGGGTGTGGCGAGTGGTCATTGAATATTTTTAAGGCGGGGGTAGATAGATTCTCATCGGGCAAGAGAATCGAAGGTCATCGAATGTTAGGGCAAGCAACGGCCCAGTGGTATTATCGCTAGACTATGAATCCAAAAACTCAACTAATGTTCTGGGGGACCCGGGTTCGAATCTCGCCACGGCAGGTGGTGGAATTTGAATTCAATAAAAAATATCTGGAATTAAGAATCTACTGATGACCATGAAACGATTGTCGGAAAAACCCATCTGGTTCCTTTAAGGAAGGGACTCTGCCGTCCTTACCCGATCTGGCCTACATGTGACTCCAGAGCCACAGCAATCATAGAAGAAACCCTACAGTACAGAAAGAGGCCATTCGGCCCATCGAGTCTGCACCGACCACAATCCCACCCAGGCTCTACCCCCATATCCCTACATATTTACCCACTAATCCCTCTAACCTACGCATCTCAGGGCACTAAGGGGCAATTTTAGCACGGCCAATCAACCTAACCCGCACATCTTTGGACTGTGGGAGGAAACCGGAGCACCCGGAGGAAACCCACGCAGACATAGGGAGAATGTGCAAACTCCACACAGACAGTGACCCAAGCCGGGAATCGAACCCAGGTCCCTGGAGCTGTGAAGCAGCAGTGCTAACCACTGTGCTACCGTGCCGCCCAATGTGGTTAACTCTCGACTGCCATCCAATGGCAACTAGGGATGGGCAATAAATGCTGGACCCAGCCAGCGATGCCCATGTCCCACATATTAATAAAGAATAAAAATTGCGGCGGTGAGGTGCTAGATGGGAATGTGGAAAATCGAAACACAAACGGGGATCAGCAGTGATCTTATGGAATGGCAGAGCAGGGCTCGAGGGGCTGAATGGCCCCACTTCTGCTTTTATCTTGTATGTTGGTATAAATTTCTGCTTTCTTTTGACAGATGTCGGAACTGGTGGAACCCTGAATCCAGACCAGGTACTGAAATGCTATTGATGACGGTTTTTCCCGATGGCAATTCAGGGAGGCTGAGCTTAGAGCCTGTTCCGCAGTGTCTGAGGGGAGGGTGGGGGAAGAGGGTGCGATTCATAGGCGAGAGAGGTCTTCAAACTCTGTGGGCGCCGAGGAGGCAGCGTCGTTATTTTAGCCTCGCCTCACTGCTCAACCATACAGGCCCAGATCGCAGCCTGGGGCCTTTCCTGGACGGCGTGGCCCATGTTGTGTGGCGACAGGTCTGGGCCCTGGGCAGGCCAGGCCCAAGGCTTGCGGTTGGCCTTTAATGTTGCAGGCCGACTAATATCACGACTGTAAACTAACGTTACTAACAGGACGTGAAGATGACCCTACAGCCTGGTTGCCACTTATATTTACACGTTGCTATCTGACCTTTGACCACCAGGTCAAGTGAAATTCAGAGTGTACCGTATTATATCTGATACCACAATCACCTATCACAATCGCTCACATTTCCCTTTTAAGAAAGCACTTCAGACTGATTTCAGTTGGAACAAAGTAGGCTGTATGTACACAAAGAAACATTGGAACTAGGAGCAGGTGTAGGCCATTTGGTCCTTTGAACCTGCTCCGCCATATTCAGTATGATCACAACTGATCCTCTATCGAAAGGACACACTTCCACGCTTTCCCCATATCCCACAATGCCATTAAAATCTAACACGTGATCAACCTCCTCCTGAAATCTATCCCATGTCTTGGCCTTTACGGCTTTCCGTGACAGAGAATTCCACAGGTTCACCACCTTCAGAGTGAAAGGAGTTTCTCCCACTCTCAGTCCTAAATCCTGTATCCTGAGACTGGGATCCCTTGTTCAAGATTCCCCAGCCAGGAAAGATATCCACCCTGCAACGAGAGCCACAGAATCTCCATCGTACAGAAGGAGGCCATTTGGCCCATCAATTCTACACCAGCGGTCCAAAACAGCATGCCACACAGATCCTCTCCCCTCCACCCGAACCTGAACCCCACACATTTAGCATGGCCAATCCACCAAACCTGCACATCTTTGGACACTAAGAGGCAATTTAACATGGCCAATCCACCTAACCTGCACATCTTTGGACACTAAGAGGCAATTTAGCATGGCCAATCCACCTAACCTACGCTTCTTTGGACACTAAGGGGAAATTTAGCATGGCCAATCCACCTAACCTACGCTTCTTTGGACAGTAAGGGACAATTTAGCATGACCAATCCACCTAAGCTACACATCTTTGGATGTGGGAGGAAACCGGAGCACCCGGAGAAAACCCACGCAGACACGGGAGAATGTGCAGACTCCGCACGGACAGTGATCCGAGGCTGGATTCGAACTCGGGTGCCTGGCGCTGTGAGGCAGCAGTGCTAACCCACTGTGCCGCCCTGATACACGACAGCGGTCAGATTGACACCTTGAGCGAGAGCAAGGGGTGTGATTGGGGTATGAGGAGGGGGTGAGAAGTGGGAGGTGTGTGGGGGTGGAGGGATGAGGGGGGGGCTAGTGGGAGGTGTGTGGGGATGGGGGGGGGGGTTGGGTCCGGTGTGGGGAGGGGGCAGTCAGGCGTCACCAGAGCTAGGCCTCAGGCCTCATTCAGAGGCCTGGCCTTCTGGAGGGGAGGATGTTGGGGTTGGAGAGAGAGGGGGGGGGGGGAATGTGGAAGAGTGCCAATTCAGCGGGCCAATAACCTCTCGATATTTGTTCCCAGGACTGCTATGACATGACGGGAGAACGTCATGCCTTTCTGCTGTGCGTCAAAAAGAGGAGGGAAGGAGCAGGAGAGGACTGTAAGAAAGTGATAAGCCTCTTGGAGTCGTTTAAATTTCACCTCGAGTCCTGCATTGATCCCAAAAATGAGGCAAGATATTACACTTTCAAAGCTTTTATCAGTGGCACTGGACACTCAGGGGTTAACAGTCTACACAATATCTGTGTGTCGTATTTATCCATTCACAGGGATGTGGCAGGGCCCAGGACTTATTCCCCACCGCTAACTACCCCTCCCCACCCCCACCAACTCTCTCCCCTCCCCACCCCCACCATGCCCGAGAAGATGGTGGGTGAGCTGCCATCTTCAACCCGCTGCAGTCCCGTGTGGTGTAGGTACACCCACAGTGCTGTTAGGGAGGGAGCTCCAGGATTTTGACCCAGCCACAGTGAAGGAACGGCCGATATATTTCCAAGTCGGGATGGTGTGGGTGTGTGTGGGGGGGGAGCTCGGAGGGGGAAACTTGCAGGCGGTGGGTATTCCCCATGGCGTCTGCTGCTCTTGTCCTTCTAGGGGGGGTAGAGGTGGCAGGTTTGGGCGGCGCTGTCGAAGGAGCCTTGGCGAGTCGCTGCGGTGCATCTTGTAGACGGGACACACTGCTGCCGCTGTGCGTCGGTGGTGGAGGGAGTGAATGTTGAGGGTGGGGGGTTAGCGTGTCGATCGAGTGGGGGGGGGGGGCTGCTTTGTCCCGGATGGTGTCGAGCTTCTCGAGTGTTGTCGGAGCCGCGCCCTTCCAGGCGAGTGGGAGAGTATTCCATCACACTCCTGACTTGTGCCTTGTAGATGGTGGACAGGCTTTGGGGGGAGTCAGGAGGTGAGTTACTCTCCGCAGGATTCCCAGCCTCTGACCTGCTCTGGGAGCCACAGTATTTATGCGGCTGGGTCCAGTTCAGTTTCTGCTCAATGGTGACCCCCAGGATGTTGATAGTGGGGGGGATTCAGCGATGGGAATGCCATTGAATGTCAAGGGGAGATGGTTGGATCCTCTCTTGTTGGAGATGGTCATTGCCTGGTGCTTGTGTGGGGTGAATGTTACTCACCACTTGTCAGCCCGAGCCTGGATATTGTCCAGGTCTCGCTGCATTTGGACACGGGCTGCTTCAGTATCTGAGGAGTGGCGAATGGTGCTGAACACTGTGCAGTCAGCAGCGAACATCCCCACTCCTGACCTTCTGATGGAGGGAAGGTCATTGATGAAGCAGCTGAAGATGGCTGGGGCCTCGGACACGATCCTAGGGACTCTTGTGCTGTGTTGTATCGAGGATGACATTCCCAGACGGAATATTGACATTCACCGTGAATCTATAAAGATTTCCCGATTGACTTTCTGCTTTCATTCAGGAAATAATCCCGCGCTTTGAGGAATTTCGCAAGAAGATCGACAAGATTCCAAACATCAGCTGTGTATTTATCTGCATCATGGCCCACGGCGCTGGCAATGATATCCAGGGAGTGGATGGAAACCCTGGAGTGCAACTCATGGAGATCTTCTCAATATTTGACAATGAAACATGTCCCAGCCTGCAGCTCAAACCAAAAATCTTTGTCATCCAGGCTTGTAGAGGAGGTAAGACGATTCACTACCATCGTTTAACCTCCGGATCGAACCCCGTGCTGTACCTGTCCTGGGAGTGTTTGATGGGGACAGTGTAGAGGGAGCTTTACTCTGTATCTAACCCCGTGCTGTACCTGTCCTGGTAGTGTTTGATGGGGATAGTGTAGAGGGAGCTTTACTCTGTATCTAACCCCGTGCTGTACCTGTCCTGGGAGTGTTTGATGGGGACAGTGTAGAGGGAGCTTTACTCTGTATCTAACCCCGTGCTGTACCTGTCCTGGGAGTGTTTGATGGGGACAGTGTAGAGGGAGCTTTACTCTGTATCTAACCCCGTGCTGTACCTGTCCTGAGAGTGTTTGATGGGGACAGTGTAGAGGGAGCTTTACTCTGTATCTAACCCCGTGCTGTACCTGTCCTGAGAGTGTTTGATGGGGACAGTGTAGAGGGAGCTTTACTCTGTATCTAACCCCGTGCTGTACCTGTCCTGAGAGTGTTTGATGGGGACAGTGTAGAGGGAGCTTTACTCTGTATCGAACCCCGTGCTGTCCCTGTCTTGGGAGTGTTTGATGGGGACAGTGTAGAGGGAGCTTTACTCTGTATCTAACCCCGTGCTGTACCTGTCCTGGGAGTGTTTGATGGGGACAGTGTAGAGAGAGCTTTACTCTGTATCTAACCCCGTGCTGTACCTGTCCTGGGAGTGTTTGATGGGGACAGTGTAGAGGGAGCTTTACTCTGTATCGAACCCCGTGCTGTACCTGTTCTGGGAGTGTTTGATGGGGACAGTGTTGAGGGAGCTTTACTCTGTATCTAACCCCGTGCTGTCCCTGTCCTGGGAGTGTTTGATGGGGACAGTGTAGAGGGAGGTTTACTCTGCATCTAACCCCGTGCTGTACCTGTCCTGGGAGTGTTTGATGGGGACAGTGTAAAGGGAGCTTTACTCTGTATCTAACCCCGTGCTGTACCTGTCCTGAGAGTGTTTGATGGGGACAGTGCAGAGGGAGCTTTACTCTGTATCTAACCCCGTGCTGTACCTGTCCTGAGAGTGTTTGATGGGGACAGTGCAGAGGGAGCTTTACTCTGTATCTAACCCCGTGCTGTACCTGTCCTGGGAGTGTTTGATGGGGACAGTGTAGAGGGAGCTTTACTCTGTATCGAACCCCGTGCTGTACCTGTTCTGGGAGTGTTTGATGGGGACAGTGTAGAGGGAGCTTTACTCTGTATCGAACCCCGTGCTGTCCCTGTCCTGGGAGTGTTTGATGGGGACAGTGTAGAGGGAGCTTTACTCTGCATCCACCCCCGTGCTGTACCTGTCCTGGGAGTGTTTGATGGGGACAGTGTAGAGGGAGCTTTACTCTGCATCTAACCCCGTGCTGTCCCTGTCCTGGGAGTGTTTGATGGGGACAGTGTAGAGGGAGGTTTACTCTGCATCTAACCCCGTGCTGTACCTGTCCTGGGAGTGTTTGATGGGGACAGTGTAGAGGGAGCTTTACTCTGTATCTAACCCCGTGCTGTACCTGTCCTGAGAGTGTTTGATGGGGACAGTGTAGAGGGAGCTTTACTCTGTATCGAACCCCGTGCTGTCCCTGTCCTGGGAGCGTTTGATGGGGACAGTGTAGAGGGAGCTTTACTCTGTATCTAACCCCGTGCTGTACCTGTCCTGGGAGCGTTTGATGGGGACAGTGTGGAGGGAGTTTCACTCTGTATCTAACCCTGTGATTTTCGTTGAATTCAGCAATAATATACTTGAGTGAAAGTAAAATCTAAAACTCACTTCAGACAGGGCAGAATTAGTGATGAGGAAATCTTGTTGACGTCTGGGTTCCCCGTGGTGACATTGCTGACATCCGACCGTGCGATGTGATTGCAAAAAGTGCTGTTCACATTATAACCTGTGTTTAATCAGTGCTGTCCAGGTCCGGGCCATTTCTCAGGATGTACCCCGGGTGTGTAAGGAGCACGGTTCCCCCAGTCAGAGGGTCAGTCAGAGACAAATTGCCGCACGCACTTGCCATAAGTTGGCGGATGCTTGGAAATCGAGGAGTCCAGCTGTGTTAAGGATGGGACACTATCCAAAAAGTAGCCGTGAATAGCAGGTGTTAGCGTGTCTCGATTGGCTGTTTCCTGGAAAGGCCAGCGAACGGAATTCATTGCAAATATTCTTGTTCACTTTGTCACAGATGAAGTTGATAGCGGGGTCTCATTGGAAGGGTTCCGGTTGATGAATGAGGAAGTTGAAGAACCCACGCCCAACAGCCTGCCAACAATATCGGACACCTTCACAGTCTACCCGGCACGACCCGGTAAGTCTGACTCATTCCCTTCTGAGGCAATCTCACCAACTTCATCATCATGGGATACAGTCGCCCCAGCGCCAATCCTTCACCACCCTCCCGTGTGCCCGGACATCCGGACAGGGAGGGTAACCACAATCACCGACGGTAATCTGTGTGGAACTGAGTGGTGGAGCTCCGGGGGATCCCCTTTCACTTCTCAGGCAGGAAGTTCTGGGTTTCTGCCCAACTCGAGAGAGAGGTTGGCGCAAGTCTCGAGGATGAGAGCGCGCCGCACTGTGAGAGGGTCAGTGCTGAGGGAGCGCCGCACTGTGGGAGGGTCAGTGCTGAGGGAGCGCCGCACTGTGGGAGGGTCAGTGCTGAGGGAGCGCCGCACTGTGGGAGGGTCAGTGCTGAGGGAGTGCCACACTGTGGGAGGGTCAGTGCTGAGGGAGTGCCGCACTGTGGGAGGGTCAGTGCTGAGGGAGTGCCAAACTGTGGGAGGGTCAGTGCTGAGGGAGTGCCACACTGTGGGAGGGTCAGTGCTGAGGGAGTGCCGCACTGTGGGAGAGTCAGTGCTGAGGGAGCGCCACACTGTGGGAGGGTCAGTGCTGAGGGAGCGCCACACTGTGGGAGGGTCAGTGCTGAGGGAGCGCCGCACTGTGGGAGGGCCAGTGCTGAGGAAGGGTCAGTGCTGAGGGAGCGCCGCACTGTGGGAGGGTCAGTGCTGAGGGAGCGCCGCACTGTGGGAGGGTCAGTGCTGAGGGAGCGCCGCACTGTGGGAGGGTCAGTACTGAGGGAGTGCCGCACTGTGGGAGGCTCAGTGCTGAGAGAGCGCCGCACTGTGGGAGGGTCAGTGCTGAGCGAGCGCTGCACTGTGGGAGGGTCAGTGCTGAGGGGGCGCCGCACTGTGGGAGGGTCAGCGCTGAGGGAGTGTCACACTGTGGGAGGTTCAGTGCTGAGGGAGCGCCGCACTGTGGGAGGGTCAGTGCTGAGGGAGCACCGCACTGTGGGAGGGTCAGTGCTGGGTTATTGTGTCAGTTTTCAAGGAGCTGAAAGGTTTAACATGCTGAATTGCATTGACAGGTTTTATGGCTTATCGTCACCCTGCGAATGGATCCAAGATGTTCATCCATATGGAGAAAGTTTTCCAAGATCACTGGAAAACGTTACACCTCTCTGATCTCTTTGTGAAGGTCAGTGTGAGCGAGTGCCCAGTTTAACTTGGCACAGATTTATATCAATGGTAATGGTCGCTCCCAGTGCTTCAAACGCGCCGGAGCGGCTAACTTCCTCATGGAGTGAATCTGGGAATCTCCACTCCAGGTTTCTTGGCATCACTGATCCTCCGTCATCATCACTGGCTGGTCTTCACGGAGCACCTCGCTTGTATCTGGCTCCAAACCAACCCTCCGACAGAGCAGCGCTCCCTCAGCACTGCCCCTCCCACAGTGCGGCGCTCCCTCAGCACTGACCCTCCGACAGTGCGGCGCTCCCTCAGCACTGACCCTCCCACAGTGCAGCGCTCCCTCAGCACTGACCCTCCCACAGTGCAGCGCTCCCTCAGCACTGACCCTCCCACAGTGCGGCGCTCCCTCAGCACTGACCCTCCCACAGTGCAGCGCTCCCTCAGCACTGCCCCTCCCACAGTGCGGCGCTCCCTCAGCACTGACCCTCCGACAGTGCGGCGCTCCCTCAGCACTGACCCTCCCACAGTGCGGCACTCCCTCAGCACTGACCCTCCCACAGTGCGGCACTCCCTCAGCACTGACCCTCCCACAGTGCGGCACTCCCTCAGCACCGACCCTCCCACAGTGCAGCGCTCCCTCAGCACTGCCCCTCCCACAGTGCGGCGCTCCCTCAGCACTGACCCTCCGACAGTGCGGCGCTCCCTCAGCACTGACCCTCCCACAGTGCGGCACTCCCTCAGCACTGACCCTCCCACAGTGCGGCACTCCCTCAGCACTGACCCTCCCACAGTGCGGCACTCCCTCAGCACTGACCCTCCCACAGTGCGGCGCTCCCTCAGCACCGACCCTCCCACAGTGCGGCGCTCCCTCAGCACTGACCCTCCGACAGAGCAGCGCTCCCTCAGCACTGCCCCTCCCACAGTGCGGCGCTCCCTCAGCACTGACCCTCCGACAGAGCAGCGCTCCCTCAGCACAGACCCTCCCACAGTGCGGCGCTCCCTCAGCACTGACCCTCCGACAGAGCAGCGCACCCTCAGCACTGCCCCTCCCACAGTGCGGCGCTCCCTCAGCACTGCCCCTCCCACAGTGCGGCGCTCCCTCAGCACTGAACCTCCCACAGTGCGGCGCTCCCTCAGCGTTAATCCTCCCACAGTGCAGCGCTCCCTCAGCACTGACCCTCCCACAGTGCGGCGCTCCCTCAGCACTGACCCTCCCACAGTGCGGCGCTCCCTCAGCACTGACCCTCCCACAGTGCGGCGCTCCCTCAGCACTGACCCTCCCACAGTGCGGCGCTCCCTCAGCACTGACCCTCCCACAGTGCAGCGCTCCCTCAGCACTGACCCTCCCACAGTGCGGCGCTCCCTCAGCACTGACCCTCCCACAGTGCGGCGCTCCCTCAGCACTGACCCTCCCACAGTGCGGCGCTCCCTCAGCACTGACCCTCCCACAGTGCGGCGCTCCCTCAGCACTGACCCTCCCACAGTGCGGCGCTCCCTCAGCACTGACCCTCCCACAGTGCGGCGCTCCCTCAGCACTGACCCTCCCACAGTGCGGCGCTCGCTCAGCACTGGATCCTCTTGATTGATTTACGAGGATGATTCCAAAACAGAGAGGGCATAAGCATCAGGAAGGACTGCCCAGGTTGGGATTCTTGACTGTGGGCAACAGAAAGCCGGGTGGTGAGCTAATTGTGTGCGTGTCTCTGAGTGCGTCTCAGTGCGAGCGTGTGTGAGCATGTGCATATGTCGTTGTGTGTAAGTCTGTAAGCGCGGGGACCCCTCCCACCGGGGGCGGGGAGAGCGCAGGGGCCCCTCCCACCGGGGGCGGGGAGAGCACAGGGACCCCTCCCACCGGGGGCGGGGAGAGTGCGGGGGCCCCTCACACCGGGGGCGGGGAGAGCACAGGGACCCCTCCCACCGGGGGCGGGGAGAGTGCGGGGGCCCCTCACACCGGGGGCGGGGAGAGCACAGGGACCCCTCCCACCGGGGGCGGGGAGAGCGCAGGGGCCCCTCCCACCGGGGGCGGGGAGAGCACAGGGACCCCTCCCACCGGGGACGGGGAGAGCGCAGGGGCCCCTCCCACCGGGGGCGGGGAGAGCACAGGGACCCCTCCCACCGGGGGCGGGGAGAGTGCGGGGGCCCCTCACACCGGGGGCGGGGAGAGCGCGGGGACCCCTCCCACCGGGGGCAGGGAGAGCATGGGGACCCCTCCCACCGGGGGCGGGGACAGCGCGGGGACCCCTCCCACCGGGGGCGGGGAGAGCGCGGGGACCCCTCCCACCGGGGGCGGGGAGAGCGCGGGGACCCCTCCCACCAGGGGCGGGGAGAGTGCGGGGACCCCTCCCACCGGGGGCGGGGAGAGCGCAGGGGCCCCTCCCACCGGGGGCGGGGAGAGCACAGGGACCCCTCCCACCGGGGGCGGGGAGAGCGCGGGGACCCCTCCCACCGGGGGCGGGGAGAGCACGGGGACCC
>NW_027590625.1:7500-15000 GCF_964213995.1 Mustelus asterias
ACCCCAACAGTAACATATATACAGACTCATAGTACTGGCCAGACCCTGGCTCAGTACTACCTAGTGGGAACCAACGATGGTTCACCACATTCACCCCTCCTTTGAAGACAAAGGCCGGCGGGGTACAAAAAAACACAGAACAATTGGTCATCAGTCTATAAGTTCAGACGGTCAGGGGGACCGCACCTCCTCAACACCGGCGATGACACCGGTGTAGGCGCTCGCGGTGGCGTTCTCCCCAAGGCGGTGTCCAACGGGTCCTCCACTGTCTCATTGGCCGGTAGACCCCAAGGTGGTGACAATCCGCTGAACTCGGGCACGCCTTGAAGTGGCGACCATCTCCTGGACTCAGGCAAGCTGTACACGGGAGTAAAAGGGTTAAGTGATGGTCCCGATGCTGCCCGCGCCGTGTCAGGAGGGGAAACAATAGTTGGGGGGTCTCTAACAGGAGGTATGGGAGCGACAGGGGTTTCCAAGTCCCCTGCAGGCGCCAGGTCTCGAATCGAGACCGTGTCCTCTCGCCCGTCAGGATATGCCACGTAGGCATATTGAGGGTTGGCGTGGAGGAGATGGACCTGTTCAACCAAAGGGTCGGACTTGCGGGTCCTAACATGTCGCCGCAGGAGGACAGGTCCTGAGTGCGTCAACCAAGACGGTAATGAGGTCCCAGAGGAAGACTTCCGAGGGAATGAAAACAGTCTCTCATGGGGAGTAGCGTTGGTTGCCGTACACAGGAGTGAGCGTATGGAGTGGAGCGCATCAGGGAGTACCTCTTGCCAACGGGAGACTGGAAGACCTTTAGACCTCAACGCCAGTAAGACAGCCTTCCAGACTGTAGCATTCTCACGTTCCACCTGTCCGTTACCCCTAGGGTTGTAGCTTGTGGTTCTACTAGAGGCAATCCCGTATGAGAGCAGGAATTGCCTCAAGTCATCGCTCATGAACGACGAGCCCCTATCACTGTGGATGTAACAGGGGTAACCGAACAGGGTGAAAAGATCACGAAATGCCTTGATAACCGTGGCAGCGGTCGTATCAGAACAGGGAATGACAAAAGGGAATCGTGAGTACTCGTCAACCACATTGAGGAAGTACACGTTCCGATCTGTCGAGGGAAGGGGGCCCTTAAAGTCCACACTCAGTCTTTCGAAGGGACGAGTGGCCTTAATGAGGTGTGCCCTGTCAGGTCGGTTGATGTGCGGTTTGCATTCCGCGCATACCCGGCAGCTTCTGGTTATGGACCTGACATCCTCCACCGAGTAGGGTAGATTCCGGGCTTTTACGAAGTGGTAGAGCCGAGTGACCACTGGATGGCAGAGGTCATTGTGGAGAGCCTGCAAACGGTCCTCCTGTATACTGGCGCATGTTCCACGCGAGAGGGCATCCGAGGGCTCGTTGAGTTTCCCTGGACGATACATGATGTCGTAATTATAGGTGGAGAGTTCGATTCTCCACCTCAAGATCTTATCGTTCTTGATCTTGCCCTTCTGCGTGTTGTTGAACATGAACGCCACGGATCGCTGGTCCGTGATCAGGGTGAACCGTTTTCCCGCCAAGTAATGGCGCCAATGCCTGACGGCCTCCACAATGGCCTGAGCCTCCTTTTCCACCGCCGAATGTCGAATTTCGGGGCCTTGGAGGGTGCGAGAAAAAAAGGCAACGGGCCTGCCCGCCTGGTTAAGTGTGGCGGCCAGGGCAAAATCAGATGCATCACTCTCCACCTGCAAGGGGATGGACTCATCGATAGCGTGCATCGTGGCTTTCGCGATGTCGGCTTTTAGTTTTTCAAAGGCTAAGCGAGCCTCTGTTGCTAGGGGAAAAGAGGTCGACGTGATGAGCGGACGGGCTTTGTCCGCGTAATTGGGAACCCACTGTGCGTAGTAAGAGAAGAAGCCTAAACATCTTCTCAGTGCTTTTGCGCTAGTGGGCAGGGGAAGTTCGAGAAGGGGACGCATACGGTCTGGATCAGGGCCAATGACCCCGTTTTCCACCACGTACCCGAGGATAGCTAGGCGGCGCGTGCGAAATACACACTTCTCCCTGTTGTAGGTCAGGTTCAGGCGAGATGCAGTGCGTAGGAATCTAAGGAGGTTGGTATCGTGGTCCTGCTGGTCATGGCCGCAGATGGTGACGTTATCCAGGTACGGGAAGGTAGCCCGCAGTCCATTATGGTCCACCATTCGGTCCATAGCACGCTGGAAGACCGAGACCCCATTGGTGACACCAAAAGGAACCCTTAGAAAATGGTACAAGCGACCATCCGCCTCAAAAGCCGTGTATTGTCGGTCCTCTGGGCGAATGGGGAGCTGGTGGTAGGCAGACTTTAGGTCGATGGTGGAGAACACCCGGTACTGCACAATCTGGTTGACCATGTCAGATATGCGCGGGAGGGGATACGCATCCAGCTGCGTGTGTCTATTAATGGTCTGACTATAGTCAATGACCATCCGGGGTTTGTTCCCACTCTTGACCACCACGACCTGCGCTCTCCATGGACTAGCGCTAGGTTGTATGATCTCTTCCTTGAGGAGCCGCTGAACCTCGGATCGAATGAAGATCCGATCCTCAGCGCTGTAATGCCTGCTCTTAGTCGCAATGGGCTTGCAGCATGGCACGAGATTCTGGAATAGAGAGGGTGTGGTAATCTTAAGCGTCGAGAGGCTACAAGTGGAGTGCGTTGGGCAATTTGGAGGCTGCTGTTCTCCCACTGAAAGCGGAGGGAGTGGCCCACCGTACTGTAGGGTTACACTCTTCAAGTGGGCTATGAAATTTAGTCCTAGGAGTATTGGCGCACAAAGGTGCGGTAACACCAGGAGCTTGAAGCTCTCGTAAACCGTGCCTTGCACCTTTAAATTTACCACGCAACTCCCTAGCACGGTGACAGACCGGGACCTTGATGCCATCGAAATCGTCTGCTTGACAGGTTGGATCCGGAGGCCACACCGCTTCACGGCGTCTGGGTGAATAAAACTCTCCGTGCTCCCGCTGTCAAACAGACAATAAATCGTGTGTTTGTTTACCTGTATGTCCATCATGGACTTGTCGAGTCTGTGAGGCTTTGCCTGGTCCAGGATGATCGACGCCACCGTTGGTTCGTGAGCGCCACTGCAGGCAGCTGAGATTGATGATGACGACCCCTGCTGGTCGTTCGCGGTCGGTGCCGACCAAAATGGCTGCTCCCATAGGTCGCACGTGGGCGATGGCGCCAAAATCAGCGGCCCCTGGTGGTCGCGCGTCTCTTGCGACTCCGTCGTCTGGAATGGCGACGTCCTGGCCTCGCACGTGGAAGAAACCCTCGACGATGCCGACGACGAAGAACCGGGCTCCGGGGAGTCGCAGGCCGCACTGCTGTTCCTGGAAGTAAGTTTGGATCGACATACCTTCGAATAGTGCCCCTTCTTGCCGCAGGCGGAGCACAACACCGCTTTAGCGGGACATCGCTGCCGAGTGTGCTTCACTCCCCCACAGAAGTAACACCGCGGGCCGCCCGGAGCTGCTGCCGTCGTCAGGCCCGAGGGTGGGCACGCCATCACGCAGCGTTTCGGACCCGCTGGACGAAGTGGGGTCTGTGACTGCTCCTGCCACGCTGTCTCCATGTGGTCTTCGGGACACATCGCCAGGCTTTTGGAAGCCGTTTCTAGCGCATCCGCTAGCTCTATAGACTTAGTGAGATCGAGATTACCTTGCTCCAACAGCCGGAGTCGGATATGAGACGATCCAATTCCCGCCACAAACGCATCTCGAGCGAGGTTGTTCATGTTCTGGTCTGCCGACACTGCTTTGCAGTTACAGCCCCTGGCTAGCTGTAGGAGCTCGCACGCGTACTGTTCCGTCGTTTCGCCGGGCTGCCGTCGTCGAGTGGCTAAGAGATATCGAGCATGCATCTCGTTTGGCGGTTTAATGTAGCACTTCTTAAGAAGCTCGAGGGCCCCTTTGTAGTCGGTGGCCCCACAGATCGCTAAATATACAGCGTCGCTTACCCTCGCGTGGAGGACCCGGAGTCTGTCGGCGTCCGTGGTGACCGCAGCGGAGGCTTCGAGGTAATCCTGAAAACATTTCAACCAGTGGTCGAAGGTGTTGGAGGCGCCCGCCGCACGTGGGTCCAGCGTAAGACGTTCGGGTTTTAACATTTGCTCCATGCTCTCTGTATCGTTTTTTTTTTAACGACGAGAGTTCAATTAGTAGTCAATAAAATTGATGCGCGATATAACTCACGAGGCTCGAGGAAATAAAGGCTTTTATTGACTACAACAATAGAGCTACCATATATAATACACGATCCCAGACTGAGGGGTCCCAGACAGAGCAGTGACCTTTATACCTCTCCCAGGAGGCGGAGCCCGACTGGGATGTACCATAATAACTATAATACAGGTAGAACAGCCCAACCCTAACCCCAACAGTAACATGTCGAACAGCCCAACCCTAACCCCAACAGTAACAAGTAGAACAGCCCAACACTAACCCCAACAGTAACATGTAGAACAGCCCAACCCTAACCCCAACAGTAACATGTAGAACAGCCCAACCCTAACCCCAACAGTAACATGTAGAACAGCCCAACCCTAACCCCAACAGTAACATGTAGAACAGCCCAACCCTAACCCCAACAGTAACAAGTAGAACAACCCAACCCTAACCCCAACAGTAACAAGTAGAACAACCCAACCCTAACCCCAACAGTAACAAGTAGAACAGCCCAACCCTAACCCCAACAGTAACAAGTAGAACAACCCAATCCTAACCCCAACAGTAACATGTAGAACAGCCCAACCCTAACCCCAACAGTAACAAGTAGAACAGCCCAACCCTAACCCCAACAGTAACAAGTAGAACAACCCAATCCTAACGCCAACAGTAACATGTAGAACAGCCCAACCCTAACCCCAACAGTAACAAGTAGAACAACCCAACCCTAACCCCAACATTAACATGTAGAACAGCCCAACCCTAACCCCAACAGTAACATGTAGAACAGCCCAACCCTAACCCCAACAGTAACATGTAGAACAGCCCAACCCTAACCCCAACAGTAACATGTAGAACAGCCCAACCCTAACCCCAACAGTAACAAGTAGAACAACCCAATCCTAACCCCAACAGTAACATGTAGAACAGCCCAACCCTAACCCCAACAGTAACATGTAGAACAGCCCAACCCTAACCCCAACAGTAACAAGTAGAACAACCCAATCCTAACCCCAACATTAACATGTAGAACAGCCCAACCCTAACCCCAACATTAACATGTAGAACAACCCAACCCTAACCCCAACAGTAACATGTAGAACAGCCCAACCCTAACCCCAACATTAACATGTAGAACAACCCAACCCTAACCCCAACAGTAACATGTAGAACAGCCCAACCCTAACCCCAACAGTAACAAGTAGAACAACCCAACCCTAACCCCAACAGTAACATGTAGAACAGCCCAACCCTAACCCCAACAGTAACATGTAGAACAGCCCAATCCTAACCCCAACAGTAACATGTAGAACAGCCCAACCCTAACCCCAACAGTAACAAGTAGAACAACCCAACCCTAACCCCAACAGTAACAAGTAGAACAACCCAACCCTAACCCCAACAGTAACAAGTAGAACAACCCAACCCTAACCCCAACAGCAACATATATACAGACTCGTAGTACTGGCCAGACCCTGGCTCAGTACTACCTGGTGGGAACCAACGATGGTTCACCACAAGTGTGCTCCATTCCTGTTACGAATAAAAGCCTTTATTTCCCGGGTACGATCCAGCCTCCCGAGTGATTTAATCGCGCATCAATTTTATTAGTAACAATTTTGGTAACAAAAAAACCATGGAGCCAATGTTGAAACCCGATCGGCTTACCTTAGATCCACGTGCAGCTGGAGCGTCGAACACTTTCGACCATTGGTTGAAGTGTTTTCAAGGCTATATCGATGCCTCAACAGCCATTCAAAACGACGCCGATAGACTCTGCGTCCTCCAAGCAAGAGTAAGCGACACTGTATATTCATCAATCCGCGATGCCCAAGACTACAAAGGGGCCATCGAACTACTTAAGAAACTGTACAACAAACCGCCAAACGAGTTCCATGCTCGACACCTTCTAGCCACTCGACGGCGGCAGCCCGGCGAAACGACAGAACTGTACCTGTGTGAACTCCAGCAGCTCGCCAGAGCCTGCAACTGCAAGCCAGTGTCGGCGGCCCAGTATACGAACGACTTGATCCGAGATGCGTTCGTGGCGGGAATCGGCTCCTCGTATATTCGCCTGCGGCTGCTAGAGCAAGGTAACCTAGACCTCGCTAAGACGGTGGAATTGGCTGACGCGGTGGAAACGGCCTCCAGAAGTCTAGAAACTTTCCCCACCGACCACGTGGGAACATCGTGGCAAGTACACCCACCGACTCAATTCTACCCAGCGGCTCCGAAAAACTGCGCGATTGTGCGTTCAACCTCGGACCTGACGATGGCGGCAGCTCCAGGAGGCCCGCGGTGCTATTTCTGTGGATTGGCGAAACACCCTCGGCAGCGATGTCCGGCCAGAACGGTATTTTGCTCCGCGTGTGGGAAGAAAGGGCACGATGCCAAAGTATGCAGGGCTAAACCACCCTCGAAGCTTAGCAGCGCGGCGTGTGATTCTCCAGAATCTGTCTCCTTGTCTCCGGCTTCATCGAGGTCTTCCACCACGTGCGATTCACGAGCGCCGCCATTCCTGACGACGAAGATGCAAGACACGTGCGACCTGCATGGGCCGCCACTTTCAGCGCCACCGACCACGTGCGATCCATGGGCGCAGCCATTTTGGTCGGCACCGACCGCAGACGACCAGCAGGGGTCATCATCATCGACCATCTCAGCTGCCTGCAGTTGCACTCAAGACCCAACGGTGGCGTCAATCGTCCTGGACCAGGCCAAGCCTCACAGACTCGACAAGTCCATGATGGGCATAGAGGTAAACGGACGCCTAATACATTGTCTGTTTGACAGCGGGAGCACGGAAAGTTTCATTCATCCTGACACCGTGAAACGGTGCGGGCTCCGAGTGCGGACTGTCAGACAGACAATTTCGATGGCGTCGAGGTCCCGATCTGTTACCGTGCTTGGGAGCTGCGTGGTCAACCTAACGGTGCGGGGCACAGTTTATGAGAACTTCAGGCTCCTTGTGTTACCGCACCTTTGCGCTCCGATACTCCTGGGACTAGATTTTATGGTCCACCTGAGGAGTGTGACCCTGCAGTACGATGGGCCACTCCCTCCACTTTCAGTGGGAGCACAGCAGCCTCCAAATTGCCCAGCGCGCTCCACGTGCAGTCTCTCGACACTCAGAATCACCCTGCCATCATTATTCGAGAATCTCATGCCAGGCTGCAAGCCCATCGCGAGTAAGAGCAGGCGTTACAGCGCTGAGGATCGGATCTTTATTCGATCTGAGGTTCAGCGGCTCCTCAGGGAAGGGATCATTCAACCTAGCGCTAGTCCATGGAGAGCGCAAGTCGTGGTGGTTAA
>NW_027590625.1:20000-40000 GCF_964213995.1 Mustelus asterias
CTCTCTCCAGCCTGTTACAAAGGGATAGGAATGGGCCATTCAGCCCCTCTCTCTCCAACCTGTTAAAGAGGAACAGGAGGAGGCCATTCAGCCCCTCTCTCTGGAGACTGTTACACAGGAACAGGAGGAGGCCATTCAGCCCCTCGCTCTCCAGCCTGTTACACAGGAACAGGAGGAGGCCATTCAGCCCCTCTCTCTCCAGCCTGTTACACAGGAACAGGAGGAGGCCATTCAGCCCCTCTCTCTCCAGCCTGTTACACAGGAACAGGAGGAGGCCATTCAGCCCCTCTCTCTCCAGCCTGTTACACAGGAACAGGAGGAGGCCATTCAGCCCCTCTCTCTCCAGCCTGTTACACAGGAACAGGAGGAGGCCATTCAGCCCCTCTCTCTCTAGCCTGTTCCACAGGAGGAGGCCATTCAGCCCCTCTCTCTCCAGCCTGTTACACAGGAACAGGAGGAGGCCATTCAGCCCCTCTCTCTCCAGCCTGTTACACAAGAACAGGAGGAGGCCATTCAGCCCCTCTCTTTCTCCAGCCTGTTACACAGGAACAGGAGGAGGCCATTCAGCCCCTCTCTCTCCAGCCTGTTACACAGGGACAGGAGGAGGCCATTCAGCCCCTCTCTCTCCAGCCTGTTACACAGGGACAGGAGGAGGCCATTCAGCCCCTCTCTCTCCAGCCTGTTACACAGGGACAGGAGGAGGCCATTCAGCCCCTCTCTCTCCAGCCTGTGACACAGGAACAGGAGGAGGCCATTCAGCCCCTCTCTCTGGAGCCTCTTACACAGGAACAGGAGGAGGCCATTCAGCCCCTCTCTCTCGAGCCTCTCGCACATGAACAGGAGGAGGCCATTCAGCCCCTCTCTCTCTCCAGCCTGTTACACAGGAACAGGAGGAGGCCCATTCAGCCCCTCTCTCACCAGCCTGTTACACAGGAACAGGAGGAGGCCATTCAGCCCCTGTCTCTCCAGCCTGTTACACAGGAACTGGAGGAGGCCATTCAGCCCCTCTCTCTCCAGCCTGTTAAACAGGAACAGGAGGAGGCCATTCAGCCCCTCTCTCTCTCGAGCCTCTTACACAGGAACAGGAGGAGGCCATTCAGCCCCTCTCCCTCTCGAGCCTCTTACACAGGAACAGGAGGAGGCCATTCAGCCCCTCTCTCTCCAGCCTGTTACACAGGAACAGGAGGAGGCCATTCAGCCCCTCTCTCTCCAGCCTGTTACACAGGAACAGGAGGAGGCCATTCGGCCCCTCTCTCTCCAGCCTGTTACACAGGAACAGGAGGAGGCCATTCAGCCCGTCTCCTTCTCGAGCCTCTTACACAGGAACAGGAGGAGGCCATTCAGCCTCTCTCTCTCCAGCCTGTTACACAGGAACAGGAGGAGGCCATTCAGCCCCTCTCTCCCCAGATCCTGTTACACAGGAACAGGAGGAGGCCATTCAGCCCCTCTCTCTCCAGTCTGTTGCACAGGAACAGGAGGAGGCCATTCAGCCCCTCTCTCTCCAGCCTGTTACACAGGAACAGGAGGAGCCATTCAGCCCCTCTCTCTCTCATGAGCCTTTTACATAGGAACAGGAGGGGGCCATTCAGCCCCTCTCTCTCCAACATGTTGCACAAGAACAGGAGGAGGCCATTCAGCCCCTCTCTCTCTAGCCTGTTACACAGGAACAGGAGGAGGCCATTCAGCCCCTCTCTCTCCAGCCTGTTACACAGGAACAGGAGGAGGCCATTCAGCCCCTCTCTCTCCAGCCTGTTACACAGGAACAGGAGGAGGCCATTCAGCCGCTCTCTCCCCAGTCTGTTACACAGGAACAGGAGGAGGCCATTCAGCCCCTCTTTCTCTCTCCAGCCTGTTCCACAGGAACAGGAGGAGGCCATTCAGCCCCTCTCTCTCCAACCTGTTCCACAGGAACAGGAGGAGGCCATTCAGCCCCTCTCTCTCCAACCTGTTACACAGGAACAGGAGGAAGCCATTCAGCCCCTCTCTCTCCAGCCTGTTACACAGGAACAGGAGGAGGCCATTCAGCCCCTCTCTCTCCAGCCTGTTACACAGGAACAGGAGGAGGCCATTCAGCCCCTCTCTCTCTCCAGCCTGTTACACAGGAACAGAAGGAGGCCATTCAGCCCCACTCTCTCCAGCCTTTTACACAGGAACAGGAGGAGGCCATTCAGCCCCTCTCCCTCCAGCCTGTTACACAGGAACAGGAGGAGGCCATTCAGCCCCTCTCCCTCCAGCCTGTTACACAGGAATAGGAGGAGGCCATTCAGCCCCTCTCCCTCCAGCCTGTTAGACAGGAACAGGAGGAGGCCATTCAGCCCCTCTCCCTCCAGCCTGTTACACAGGAACAGGAGGAGGCCATTCAGCCCCTCTCTCTCTCCAGCCTGTTACACAGGAACAGGAGGAGGCCATTCGGCCCCTCTCTCCCCATCCTGTTACACAGGGTCAGGAGGAGGCCCTTCAGCCCCTCTCTCTCCAGCCTGTGACTCAGGAACAGGAGGAGATATTAAGGAGTTCGTATCCACTGTAGACCCTCAGTTGAACTATTGGGTTTGCAGGAATAACAGGAAAACAGCTCCTGAGAGGAAAGTGGCAAACGGGGTTAGAAACAGCCTCCAAGTTGCAGAGCACAGCCAGGGTGCGTGTTTTTAAAACAAGGATGATCTTTCTCAAGCCGCTATTCTTATTCCTGCTTGTTTTTTGATTAAGACAGATTGGTTGCGGCTTTTGTTTGGAACAGAGGAGATTCTTTCCTGATTCTTTGTGATTTTTATTAATGACTTAGAGGAGGGGGCTGAAGGGTGGATCAGTAAATTTGCTGATGACACCAAGATTGGTGGAGTAGTGGATGAGGTGGAGGGCTGTTGTAGGCTGCAAAGAGACATAGATAGGATGCAAAGCTGGGCTGAAAAATGGCAAATGGAGTTTAACCCTGATAAATGTGAGGTGATTCATTTTGGCAGGGCTAATTTAAATGTGGATTACAGGGTCAAAGGTAGGGTTCTGAAGACTGTGGAGGAACAGAGAGATCTTGGGGTCCATATCCACAGATCTCTAAAGGTTGCCACTCAAGTGGATAGAGCTGTGAAGAAGGCCTATAGTGTGTTAGCTTTTATTAACAGGGGGTTGGAGTTTAAGAGCCGTGGGGTTATGCTGCAACTGTACAGGACCTTGGTGAGACCACATTTGGAATATTGTGTGCAGTTCTGGTCACCTCACTATAAGAAGGATGTGGAAGCGCTGGAAAGAGTGCAGAGGAGATTTACCAGGATGCTGCCTGGTTTGGAGGGTAGGTCTTATGAGGAAAGGTTGAGGGAGCTAGGGCTGTTCTCTCTGGAGTGGAGGAGGCTGAGGGGAGACTTAATAGAGGTTTATAAAATGATGAAGGGGATAGATAGAGTGAACGTTCAAAGACTATTTCCTCGGGTGGATGGAGCTATTACAAGGGGGCATAACTATAGGGTTCATGGTGGGAGATACAGGAAGGATATCAGAGGTAGGTTCTTTACGCAGAGAGTGGTTGGGGTGTGGAATGGACTGCCTGCAGTGATAGTGGAGTCAGACACTTTAGGAACATTTAAGCGGTTATTGGATAGGCACATGGAGCACACCAGGATGATAGGGAGTGGGATAGCTTGATCTTGGTTTCAGATAAAGCTCGGCACAACATCGTGGGCCGAAGGGCCTGTTCTGTGCTGCACTGTTCTATGTTCTATGTTATCAGATAGCGTGTTTCTTGCTGAACTCTCCCTGCTGGGATTGTCCAAAATCTTTGCTTGGCGCGCTTTTGCTAACTGAATCCCAGCAAAAGGGAGCTACGTCGCAAATGTCGGATCAATAAAGAACTTGAATCGGAAAACGGTTTGCCGTTGTATCAGGGACGGAAGAGTCTCGCGAGAAAAGGAAGTTCACAGTTGACGCAGCTGACGTCTACGGACATCCTCCGAGCGTCTGGGTGTGTGTGAGATGAACCTTGAACTCTCTCACTGAACTAATACTCAGTCGACCCCCATATCCCCCGAGGCCCAGTATTGACGGAACCCGGAGACGACTTACGTCCTTGAAAACCGACTAGGCCTCCAGCGAGCGGTTCGGGTCCCCCGAGGGGCCTGGTGCTCCGAGTCCCCGGGTTTATTTGGCGAGTCACCGGGCGGTTCGAGTCACCCGTTGACCTCAGGGTTCAAGTTCACAGGTCGGTAACAATCGAGGTTCGGGTCCTCTGAAGTATTCTTATATTTATTCAACTAAAATATGGTCCACTCCATCTGACGAAGGAACAGCCTGTTCCGAAAGCTAATGGCATTTGAACAGAGAACAAAGAACAGTACAGCACAGGAGCAGGCCCTTCGGCCCTCCAAGCCCGCGCCGCTCCCTGGTCCAAACTAGACCATTCTTTTGTATCCCTCCATTCCCACTCCGTTCATGTGGCTATCTCGATAAGTCTTAAACGTTCCCAGTGTGTCCGCCTCCACCACCTTGCCCGGCAGCGCATTCCAGGCCCCCACCACCCTCTGTGTAAAATATGTCCTTCTGATATCCGTGTTAAACCTCCCCCCCCCTCACCTTGAACCTATGACCCCTCGTGAACGTCACCACCGACCCGGGGAAAAGCTTCCCGCCGTTCACCCTATCCATGCCTTTCATAATTTTATACACCTCGATTAGGTCACCCCTCATCCTCCGTCTTTCCAGGGAGAACAACCCCAGTTTACCCAATCTCTCCTCATAACTAAGCCCCTCCATACCAGGCAACATCCTGGTAAACCTCCTCTGTACTCTCTCTAAAGCCTCCACGTCCTTCTGGTAGTGCGGCGACCAGAACTGGGCGCAGTATTCCAAATGCGGCCGAACCAACGTCCTATACATCTGCAACATCAGACCCCAACTTTTATACTCTATGCCCCGTCCTATAAAGGCAAGCATGCCATATACCTTATTCACCACCTTCTCCACCTGTGACGTCACCTTCAAGGATCTGTGGACTTGCACACCCAGGTCACTCTGCGTATCTACACCCTTTATGGTTCTGCCATTTATCGTATAGCTCCCCCCACGTTAGTTCTACCAAAATGCATCACTTCGCATTTATCAGGATTGAACTCCATCTGCCATTTCTTTGCCCAAATTTCCAGCCTATCTATATCCTTCTGTAGCCTCTGACAATGCTCCTCACTATCTGCAAGTCCAGCCATTTTCGTGTCGTTCGCAAACTTACTGATCACCCCAGTTACACCTTCTTCCAGATCGTTTATATAAATCACAAACAGCAGAGGTCCCAATACAGAGCTGCCAAATAAACCTGCTGGACTTTAACCTGGTGTTGTTAAAGCTCTTACTGAGTGTATTAAAGCGGAGGAGGCGATTTGGAAACGGAATGCGGGAAGTAAATGGAAAATATTAATGTCCCTTTGGAGAAAGAAAGCTAATGAACTAACTGAGAATTCGAAGGTGGCCAGGTGGGAGGATAATGCAGATCGAACGGGGATAAGTGAAGGTGATAATGAGAGTCATCCCAAATCCTGGGAAAGTTTCCAATGGGAATGGGAAAAATACGAGAAGCGGAAAAGAGATAGAGGAGAACAGGAGAGGTTAGAAAAGGGAGAGAGGGATAGGAAAAAAGGATGAGAAAGGAAGGCCGAACAAAGAAAGCATGAGAAACATGAGGTACCTCCTGACTAATCTGATTTAGAACATAGAAAAGCAACAGTACAAACAGGCCCTTCGGCCCCACAAGTTGCGCCGAACATGTCCCTCCCTTCTAGGCCTACCTATAACCCTCTATCTTACTAACTTGCATTAACTTATCCAAAAGTCTCTGAAAAGACCCTATTGAATCCGCCTCCACCACCACTACCGGCAGCCGATTCCACGCACCCACCACCCTCTGAGTGAAACACTTACCCCTAACATCTCCTCTGTAACTACCCCCCAGCACCCTAAACCTGTGTCCTCTCGGAGCAGCCATTTCAGCCCTGGGAAAAAGCCTCTGAGAATCTACCCGATCTATACCTGTCAACACCTTATACACCTCTATCAGGTCACCTCTCAACCTGCGCCTCTCCAAGGAGAAAAGACCGAGCTCCCTCAACCTATCCTCATAAGGCATGCCACCTAATCCAGGCAACATCCTTGTAAATCTCCTCTGCACCCTTTCTATGGCTTCCACATCCTTTCTGTAATGAGGCGACCAGAACTGGGCACAGTACTCCAGGTGGGGTCTGACCAGGGTCCTATACAGCTGCATCATTATCTCCCGATTTCTCAACTCAATTCCTCTATTGATGAAGGCCAGTATTCCATACGCCTTCTTAATCACAGCCTCTACATGCGATGCTGCTTTGAGTGTCCTATGAACCCGGACCCCAAGATCTCTCTGTTCTTCCACACTGCCAAGCGTCTTACCCTTAATATTATATTAGAAACATAGAAATAGAAAAACTACAGCACAAAACAGGCCCTTCGTCCCCACAAGTTGTGCCGAACATATCCCTACCTTTTAGACCTACCTATAACCCTCCATCCTATTAAGCTCCATGTACTCATCCAGGAGTCTCTTAAAAGACCCTATTGAGTTTGCCTCCACCACCACTGACGGCAGCCGATTCCACTCACCCACCACCCTCTGTGTGAAAAACCTCCCCCTAACATTTCCCCTGTACCTACCCCCCAGCACCTTAAACCTGTGTCCCCTCGTAGCAGACATTTCTACCCTGGGAAAAAGCCTCTGAGAATCCACCCGATCTATGCCTCTCAACATCTTATACACGTCTATTAGGTCTCCTCTCATCCTACGCCTCTCCAAGGAGAAAAGACCGAGCTCCCTCAGCCTATCCTCATAAGGCATGCCACTCAATCCAGGCAACATCCTTGTAAATCGCCTCTGCACCCTTTCAATCTTTTCCACATCCTTCCTGTAATGAGGCGACCAGAACTGAGCACAGTACTCCAAGTGGGGTCTGACGAGGGTCTTATATAGCTGCATCATTATCCCCGGACTCCTAAACTCAATCCCTCGATTGATAAAGGCCAGCACACCATACGCCTTCTTAACCACCTCCTCCACCTGCGGGGCCGATTTTAGGGTCCTATGGACCCGGACCCCAAGGACAAGCCTCGCCGCTGTTTAATGCCCTCCTGTGACAGTGTACCCCTGAGACCCTGGAGGCTGCCATCCGAACTAACAACATGGACTGGGTGGACAACTACGGTGCGGGCTGCCCCACCCACCCCAATGGTCCGAGTGCACCCCAATTCGCCCCCCCCCTCCCCCAACCCCCGCTATGCGCCGCTCCCTCAGCCTCCTGCCCCACCTGCCCGTGGAGAACCTCCCCGCACGGGACAGGGATGCTTCAACCGCGGGGGTCGGGATCAGTGGATTGTTAACTCCCGCTGACAGGACCCGCAGGGACCCCGGGGAAGGAGACAACCATTCTCCACCTCCAATCCCTTCTCGGGTTGACCATCCCCTCAGAACATGCCAGTTACCTACACATCTTTGGACACTGAGGGACAATTTAGCATGGCCAATCCACCTAACCTGCACATATTTGGACACTGAGGGGCAATTTAGCATGGCCAATCCACCTAACCTGCACATCTTTGGACACTAAGGGACAATTTAGCATGGCCAATCCACCCAACCTACACATCTTTGGACACTAAGGGACAATTTAGCATGGCCAATCCACCTAACCTGCACATCTTTGGACACTAAGGGACAATTTAGCATGGCCAATCCACCTAACCTGCACATCTTTGGACACTAAGGGACAATTTAGCATGGCCAATCCACCTAACCTGCACATATTTGGACACTGAGGGGCAATTTAGCATGGCCAATCCACCTAACCTGCACATCTTTGGACACTAAAGGACAATTTAGCATGGCCAATCCACCTAACCTGCACATCTTTGGACACTAAAGGACAATTTAGCATGGCCAATCCACCTAACCTGCACATCTTTGGACACTAAGGGACAATTTAGCATGGCCAATCCACCTAACCGACACATCTTTGGACACTAAGGGGCAATTTAGCATGGCCAATCCACCTAACCTACACATCTTTGGACACTGAGGGGCAATTTAGCATGGCCAATCCACCTAACCCACACATCTTTGGACACGAAGGGACAATTTAGCATGGCCAACCCACCTAACCTGCACATATTTGGACACTGAGGGGCAATTTAGCATGGCCAATCCTCCTAACCTACACATCTTTGGACACGAAGGGGAAATTTAGCATGGCCAATCCACCTAACCTACACATCTTTGGACACTGAGGGGCATTTCAGCATGACCAATCCAACTAACCTCCACATCTTTGGACACTGAGGGGAAATTTAGCATGGCCAATCCAACTAACCTCCACATCTTTGGACACTAAGGGGAAATTTAGCATGGCCAATCCAACTAACCTACACATCTTTGCACACTGAGGGGCATTTTAGCATGACCAATACAACTAACCTCCACATCTTTGGACACTGAGGGGAAATTTAGCATGACCAATCCAACTAACCTCCACATCTTTGGACACTAAGGGGAAATTTAGCATGGCCAATCCAACTAACCTACACATCTTTGCACACTGAGGGGCATTTTAGCATGACCAATCCAACTAACCTCCACATCTTTGGACACTGAGGGGCAATTTAGCATGGCCAATCCACCTAACCTACACATCTTTGGACTCTAAGGGACAATTTAGCATGGCCAATCCACCTAACCTACACATCTTTGGACACTAAGGGACAATTTAGCATAGCCAATCCACCTAACCTACACATCTTTGTACACGAAGGGACAATTTAGCATGGCCAATCCACCTAATCTGCACATATTTGGACACTAAGGGGAAATTTAGCATGGCCAATCCAACTAACCTACACATCTTTGCACACTGAGGGGCAATTTAGCATGACCAATCCAACTAACCTCCACATGTTTGGACACTGAGGGGCAATTTAGCATGGCCAATCCACCTAACCTACACATCTTTGGACACTAAGGGACAATTTAGCATAGCCAATCCACCTAACCTACACATCTTTGGACACGAAGGGACAATTTAGCATGGCCAATCCACCAAACCTGCGCATATTTGGACACTAAGGGGCAATTTAGCATGGCCAATCCACACAACCTACACATCTTTGGACACTAAGGGACAATTTAGCATGGCCAATTCACCTAACCTGCACATCTTTGAACACTAAGGGACAATTTAGCACAGCCAATCCACCTAACCTGCACATCTTTGGACACTAAGGGACAATTTAGCATGGCCAATCCACCTAACACGCACATCTTTGGACACGAAGGGACAATTTAGCACGGCCAATCCACCGAACCTACACATCTTTGGGCACTAAGGGACAATTTAGCATGGCCAATCCACCTAACCTGCACATCTTTGGACACTAAGGTACAATTTAGCATGGCCAATCCACCTAACCTACACATCTTTGGACACTGAGGGACAATTTAGCATGGCCAATCCACCTAACCTGCACATATTTGGACACTGAGGGGCAATTTAGCATGGCCAATCCTCCTAACCTACACATCTTTGGACACTAAAGGACAATTTAGCATGGCCAATCCACCTAACCTGCACATCTTTGGACACTAAGGGACAATTTAGCATGGCCAATCCACCTAACCGACACATCTTTGGACACTAAGGGGCAATTTAGCATGGCCAATCCACCTAACCTACACATCTTTGGACACTGAGGGGCAATTTAGCATGGCCAATCCACCTAACCCACACATCTTTGGACACGAAGGGACAATTTAGCATGGCCAACCCACCTAACCTGCACATATTTGGACACTGAGGGGCAATTTAGCATGGCCAATCCTCCTAACCTACACATCTTTGGACACTAAGGGGAAATTTAGCATGGCCAATCCAACTAACCTACACATCTTTGCACACTGAGGGGCATTTTAGCATGACCAATCCAACTAACCTCCACATCTTTGGACACTGAGGGGCAATTTAGCATGGCCAATCCACCTAACCTACACATCTTTGGACTCTAAGGGACAATTTAGCATGGCCAATCCACCTAACCTACACATCTTTGGACACTAAGGGACAATTTAGCATAGCCAATCCACCTAACCTACACATCTTTGGACACGAAGGGACAATTTAGCATGGCCAATCCACCTAACCTGCACATATTTGGACACTAAGGGGAAATTTAGCATGGCCAATCCAACTAACCTACACATCTTTGCACACTGAGGGGCAATTTAGCATGACCAATCCAACTAACCTCCACATCTTTGGACACTGAGGGGCAATTTAGCATGGCCAATCCACCTAACCTACACATCTTTGGACACTAAGGGACAATTTAGCATAGCCAATCCACCTAACGTACACATCTTTGGACACGAAGGGACAATTAAGCATGGCCAATCCACCAAACCTGCGCATATTTGGACACTAAGGGGCAATTTAGCATGGCCAATCCACACAACCTACACATCTTTGGACACTAAGGGACAATTTAGCATGGCCAATTCACCTAACCTGCACATCTTTGAACACTAAGGGACAATTTAGCACGGCCAATCCACCTAACCTGCACATCTTTGGACACTAAGGGACAATTTAGCATGGCCAATCCACCTAACACGCACATCTTTGGACACGAAGGGACAATTTAGCACGGCCAATCCACCTAACCTACACATCTTTGGGCACTAAGGGACAATTTAGCATGGCCAATCCACCTAACCTGCACATCTTTGGACACTAAGGTACAATTTAGCATGGCCAATCCACCTAACCTACACATCTTTGGACACTAAGGGACAATTTAGCATGGCCAATCCACCTAACCTGCACATCTTTGGACACTAAGGTACAATTTAGCACGGCCAATCCACCTAAACTACACATCTTTGGACACTAAGGGCCAATTAGCATGGCCAATCCACCTAACCTGCACATCTCTGGACACTAAGGGACAATTTAGCATGGCCAATCCACCTAACCTACACATCTTTGGACACGATGGGACAATTTAGCATGGCCAATCCACCTAACCTGCACATATTTGGACACTAAGGGGAAATTTAGCATGGCCAATCCAACTAACCTACACATCTTTGCACACTGAGGGGCAATTTAGCATGGCCAATCCAACTAACCTCCACATCTTTGGACACTGAGGGGCAATTTAGCATGGCCAATCCACCTAACCTACACACCTTTGGACTCTAAGGGACAATTTAGCATGGCCAATCCACCTAACCTACACATCTTTGGACACGAAGGGACAATTTAGCACGGCCAATCCACCTAACCTACACATCTTTGGGCACTAAGGGACAATTTAGCATGGCCAATCCACCTAACCTGCACATCTTTGGGCACTAAGGTACAATTTAGCATGGCCAATCCACCTAACCTACACATCTTTGGACACTAAGGGACAATTTAGCATGGCTAATCCACCAACCTGCACATCTTTGGACACTAAGGTACAATTTAGCACGGCCAATCCACCTAAACTACACATCTTTGGACACTAAGGGGCAATTTAGCATGGCCAATCCACCTAACCTGCACATATTTGGACACAAAGGGACAATTTAGCATGGCCAATCCACCTAACCTACACATCTTTGGACACGAAGGGACAATTTAGCATGGCCAATCCACCTAACCTGCACATATTTGGACACTAAGGGGAAATTTCGCATGGCCAATCCAACTAACCTACACATCTTTGCACACTGAGGGGCAATTTAGCATGACCAATCCAACTAACCTCCACATCTTTGGACACTGAGGGGCAATTTAGCATGGGCAATCCACCTAACCTACACATCTTTGGACTCTAAGGGACAATTTAGCATGGCCAATCCACCTAACCTACACATCTTTGGACACGAAGGGACAATTTAGCATGGCCAATCCACCAAACCTGCGCATATTTGGACACTAAGGGGCAATTTAGCATGGCCAATCCACACAACCTACACATCTTTGGACACTAAGGTACAATTTAGCATGGCCAATCCACCTAACCTACACATCTTTGGACACTAAGGTACAATTTAGCACGGCCAATCCACCTAAACTACACATCTTGGGACACTAAGGGGCAATTTAGCATGGCCAATCCACCTAACCTGCACATCTTTGGACACTAAGGGGCAATTTAGCATGGCCAATCCACCTAACCTACACATCTTTGGACACTAAGGGACAATTTAGCACGGCCAATCCACCTCACCTGCACATCTTTGGACACTAAGGTACAATTTAGCATGGCCAATCCACCTAACCTGCACATCTTTGGACACTAAGGGGCAATTTAGCATGGCCAATCCACCTAACCTGCACATCTTTGGACACTAAGGGACAATTTAGCACGGCCAATCCACCTAACCTGCACATCTTTGGACACTAAGGTACAATTTAGCATGGCCAATCCACCTAACCTGCACATCTTTGGACACTAAGGGACAATTTAGCATGGCCAATCCACCTAACCTGCACATCTTTGGACACTAAGGGACAATTTAGCATGGCCAATCCACCTAACCTGCACATCTTTGGACACTAAGGGGCAATTTAGCATGGCCAATCCACCTAACCTGCACATCTTTGGACACTAAGGGGCAATTTAGCATGGCCAATCCACCTTACCTACACATCTTTGGACACTAAGGGACAATTTAGCATGGCTAATCCACCAACCTGCACATCTTTGGACACTAAGGTACAATTTAGCACGGCCAATCCACCTAAACTACACATCTTTGGACACTAAGGGGCAATTTAGCATGGCCAATCCACCTAACCTGCACATATTTGGACACTAAGGGACAATTTAGCATGGCCAATCCACCTAACCTACACATCTTTGGACACGAAGGGACAATTTAGCATGGCCAATCCACCTAACCTGCACATATTTGGACACTAAGGGGAAATTTAGCATGGCCAATCCAACTAACCTACACATCTTTGCACACTGAGGGGCAATTTAGCATGACCAATCCAACTAACCTCCACATCTTTGGACTCTAAGGGACAATTTAGCATGGCCAATCCACCTAACCTACACATCTTTGGACACGAAGGGACAATTTAGCATGGCCAATCCACCAAACCTGCGCATATTTGGACACTAAGGGACAATTTAGCACGGCCAATCCACACAACCTACACATCTTTGGACACTAAGGGACAATTTAGCACGGCCAATCCACCTAACCTGCACATCTTTGGACACTAAGGGGCAATTTAGCATGGCCAATCCACCTAACCTACACATCTTTGGACACTAAGGGGCAATTTAGCACGGCCAATCCACGTACCGTTTGTCGATGCAACTGAACACGCGGCGGCCAGTCACTGGTTGATTTCTCTGCCCCGCCTCCCCCACACACGGTGCAATGGCCTCCCTCGGGGCCTTGAGGCGGGGGGGGGGGGGCACGCGGGGAAGGCAGTGACGGAATCTTTCACATTTATCGGGGGGGGGGGCAGGTGGAGAGGGAGGGTAGGAGGGAGATTCCCAAAACCTGGGTACCTTTGTGAGGAGGGGGGGGCGTGGGGAGACAAGGAAACGCGATCGGGATGTGTCGTGATGGAGGTTGCTAACCGGGGGATCTGGCTCCCTCTCCCTCTGTCTCCAGAGCAAAACTCAGTGGATAGATACTTCACTCGTATTGTGAAGGGTTTCAACTGGGCGGACAGCATTCTGGACACCCTGAACAACGAGTGAGGCCGATTCTGGACCACCCCAGCACCAACATCTATTCAATAATGACCCTCCCGGAAAGTGACTCCGCTAGGAGAGAAGCCCATCGCAATCTGATACCAGAATCCACAAATACTGCCAAGGCTTCCTTGATTTAAAAAAAAAAATTTTTTCCAAAGACAACTGTCAGATTTATTGCATCGTTAAGTCACTGACCAATCGGGGGAAAGGACAGTGTATCTAACGCACTGTGACACCCGGTCCCAGAGGGGGAAAGGACAGTGTATCTAACGCACTGTGACACCCGGTCCCAGAGGGGGAAAGGACAGTGTATCTAACGCACTGTGACACCCGGTCCCAGAGGGGGAAAGGACAGTGTATCTAACGCACTGTGACACCCGGTCCCAGAGGGGGAAAGGACAGTGTATCTAACGCACTGTGACACCCGGTCCCAGAGGGGGAAAGGACAGTGTATCTAACGCACTGTGACACCCGGTCCCAGAGGGGGAAAGGACAGTGTGTCTAACGCACTGTGACACCCGGTCCCAGAGGGGGAAAGGACAGTGTATCTAACGCTCCGTGACACCCGGTCCCAGAGGGGGAAAGGACAGTGTATCTAAGGCACTGTGACACCCGGTCTCAGAGGGGGAAAGGACAGTGTATCTAACGCACTGTGACACCCGGTCCCAGAGGGGGAAAGGACAGTGTATCTAATGCACTGTGACACTCAGTCCCAGAGGGGGAAAGGACAGTGTATCTAACGCACTGTGACACCCGGTCCCAGAGGGGGAAAGGACAGTGTATCTAACGCACTGTGACACCCGGTCCCAGAGGGGGAAAGGACAGTGTATCTAACGCACTGTGACACCCGGTCCCAGAGGGGGAAAGGACAGTGTATCTAACGCACTGTGACACCCGGTCCCAGAGGGGGAAAGGACAGTGTATCTAACGCACTGTGACACCCGGTCCCAGAGGGGGAAAGGACAGTGTATCTAACGCACTGTGACACCCGGTCCCAGAGGGGGAAAGGACAGTGTATCTAACGCACTGTGACACCCGGTCTCAGAGGGGGAAAGGACAGTGTATCTAACGCACTGTGACACTCGGTCCCAGAGGGGGAAAGGACAGTGTATCTAACGCACTGTGACACTCGGTCCCAGAGGGGGAAAGGACAGTGTATCTAACGCACTGTGACACCCGGTCCCAGAGGGGGAAAGGACAGTGTATCTAACGCACTGTGACACCCGGTCCCAGAGGGGGAAAGGACAGTGTATCTAACGCACTGTGACACCCGGTCCCAGAGGGGGAAAGGACAGTGTATCTAACGCACTGTGACACCCGGTCCCAGAGGGGGAAAGGACAGTGTATCTAACGCACTGTGACACCCGGTCCCAGAGGGGAAAAGGACAGTGTATCTAACGCACTGTGACATTCGGTCCCAGAGGGGGAAAGGACAGTGTATCTAACGCACTGTGACACTCGGTCCCAGAGGGGGAAAGGACAGTGTATCTAACGCACTGTGACACCTGGTCCCAGAGGGGGAAAGGACAGTGTATCTAACGCACTGTGACACTCGGTCCCAGAGGGGGAAAGGACAGTGTATCTAACGCACTGTGACACCCGGTCCCAGAAGGGGAAAGGACAGTGTATCTAACGCACTGTGACACCCGGTCCCAGAGGGGGAAAGGACAGTGTATCTAACGCACTGTGACACCCGGTCCCAGAGGGGGAAAGGACAGTGTATCTAACGCTCTGTGACACCCGGTCCCAGAGGGGGAAAGGACAGTGTATCTAACGCACTGTGACACCCAGTCCCAGAGGGGGAAAGGACAGTGTATCTAACGCACTGTGACACCCAGTCCCAGAGGGGGAAAGGACAGTGTATCTAACGCACTGTGACACCCAGTCCCAGAGGGGGAAAGGACAGTGTATCTAACGCACTGTGACACCCGGTCCCAGAGGGGGAAAGGACAGTGTATCTAACGCACTGTGACACCCGGTCCCAGAGGGGGAAAGGACAGTGTATCTAACGCACTGTGACACCCGGTCCCAGAGGGCGAAAGGACAGTGTATCTAACGCACTGTGACACCCGGTCCCAGAGGGGGAAAGGACAGAGTATCTAACGCACTGTGACACCCGGTCCCAGAGGGGGAAAGGACAGTGTATCTAACGCAATGTGACACCCGGTCCCAGAGGGCGAAAGGACAGTGTATCTAACGCACTGGGACACCCGGTCCCAGAGGGGGAAAGGACAGTGTATCTAACGCACTGTGACACCCGGTCCCAGAGGGGGAAAGGACAGTGTATCTAATGCACTGTGACACCCGGTCCCAGAGGGGGAAAGGACAGTGTATCTAACGCACTGTGACACCCGGTCCCAGAGGGGGAAAGGACAGTGTATCTAACGCACTGTGACACCCGGTCCCAGAGGGGGAAAGGACAGTGTATCTAACGCACTGTGACACCCGGTCCCAGAGTGGGGAAAGGACAGTGTATCTAACGCACTGGGACACCCGGTCCCAGAGGGGGAAAGGACAGTGTATCTAACGCACTGTGACACCCGGACCCAGAGGGGGAAAGGACAGTGTATCTAACGCACTGTGACGCCCGGTCCCAGAGGGGGAAAGGACAGTGTATCTAACGCACTGTGACACCCGGTCCCAGAGGGGGAAAGGACAGTGTATCTAACGCACTGTGACACCCGGTCCCAGAGGGGGAAAGGACAGTGTATCTAACGCACTGTGACACCCGGTCCCAGAGGGGGAAAGGACAGTGTATCTAACGCACTGTGACACCCGGTCCCAGAGGGGGAAAGGACAGTGTATCTAACGCACTGTGACACCCGGTCCCAGAGGGGGAAAGGACAGTGTATCTAACGCACTGTGACACCCGGTCCCAGAGGGGGAAAGGACAGTGTATCTAATGCTCCGTGACACCCGGTCCCAGAGGGGGAAAGGACAGTGTATCTAAGGCACTGTGACACCCGGTCTCAGAGGGGGAAAGGACAGTGTATCTAACGCACTGTGACACCCGGTCCCAGAGGGGGAAAGGACAGTGTATCTAACGCACTGTGACACTCAGTCCCAGAGGGGGAAAGGACAGTGTATCTAACGCACTGTGACACCCGGTCCCAGAGGGGGAAAGGACAGTGTATCTAACGCACTGTGACACCCGGTCCCAGAGGGGGAAAGGACAGTGTATCTAACGCACTGTGACACCCGGTCCCAGAGGGGGAAAGGACAGTGTATCTAACGCACTGTGACACCCGGTCCCAGAGGGGGAAAGGACAGTGTATCTAACGCACTGTGACACCCGGTCCCAGAGGGGGAAAGGACAGTGTATCTAACGCACTGTGACACCCGGTCCCAGAGGGGGAAAGGACAGTGTATCTAACGCACTGTGACACCCGGTCTCAGAGGGGGAAAGGACAGTGTATCTAACGCACTGTGACACTCGGTCCCAGAGGGGGAAAGGACAGTGTATCTAACGCACTGTGACACTCGGTCCCAGAGGGGGAAAGGACAGTGTATCTAACGCACTGTGACACCCAGTCCCAGAGGGGGAAAGGACAGTGTATCTAACGCACTGTGACACCCGGTCCCAGAGGGGGAAAGGACAGTGTATCTAACGCACTGTGACACCCGGTCCCAGAGGGGGAAAGGACAGTGTATCTAACGCACTGTGACACCCGGTCCCAGAGGGGGAAAGGACAGTGTATCTAACGCACTGTGACACCCGGTCCCAGAGGGGGAAAGGACAGTGTATCTAACGCACTGTGACATTCGGTCCCAGAGGGGGAAAGGACAGTGTATCTAACGCACTGTGACACTCGGTCCCAGAGGGGGAAAGGACAGTGTATCTAACGCACTGTGACACCTGGTCCCAGAGGGGGAAAGGACAGTGTATCTAACGCACTGTGACACTCGGTCCCAGAGGGGGAAAGGACAGTGTATCTAACGCACTGTGACACCCGGTCCCAGAAGGGGAAAGGACAGTGTATCTAACGCACTGTGACACCCGGTCCCAGAGGGGGAAAGGACAGTGTATCTAACGCACTGTGACACCCGGTCCCAGAGGGGGAAAGGACAGTGTATCTAACGCTCTGTGACACCCGGTCCCAGAGGGGGAAAGGACAGTGTATCTAACGCACTGTGACACCCAGTCCCAGAGGGGGAAAGGACAGTGTATCTAACGCACTGTGACACCCAGTCCCAGAGGGGGAAAGGACAGTGTATCTAACGCACTGTGACACCCAGTCCCAGAGGGGGAAAGGACAGTGTATCTAACGCACTGTGACACCCGGTCCCAGAGGGGGAAAGGACAGTGTATCTAACGCACTGTGACACCCGGTCCCAGAGGGGGAAAGGACAGTGTATCTAACGCACTGTGACACCCGGTCCCAGAGGGCGAAAGGACAGTGTATCTAACGCACTGTGACACCCGGTCCCAGAGGGGGAAAGGACAGAGTATCTAACACACTGTGACACCCGGTCCCAGAGGGGGAAAGGACAGTGTATCTAACGCAATGTGACACCCGGTCCCAGAGGGCGAAAGGACAGTGTATCTAACGCACTGGGACACCCGGTCCCAGAGGGGGAAAGGACAGTGTATCTAACGCACTGTGACACCCGGTCCCAGAGGGGGAAAGGACAGTGTATCTAATGCACTGTGACACCCGGTCCCAGAGGGGGAAAGGACAGTGTATCTAACGCACTGTGACACCCGGTCCCAGAGGGGGAAAGGACAGTGTATCTAACGCACTGTGACACCCGGTCCCAGAGGGGGAAAGGACAGTGTATCTAACGCACTGTGACACCCGGTCCCAGAGTGGGGAAAGGACAGTGTATCTAACGCACTGGGACACCCGGTCCCAGAGGGGGAAAGGACAGTGTATCTAACGTACTGTGACACCCGGACCCAGAGGGGGAAAGGACAGTGTATCTAACGCACTGTGACGCCCGGTCCCAGAGGGGGAAAGGACAGTGTATCTAACGCACTGTGACACCCGGTCCCAGAGGGGGAAAGGACAGTGTATCTAACGCACTGTGACACCCGGTCCCAGAGGGGGAAAGGACAGTGTATCTAACGCACTGTGACACCCGGTCCCAGAGGGGGAAAGGACAGTGTATCTAACGCACTGTGACACCCGGTCCCAGAGGGGGAAAGGACAGTGTATCTAACGCACTGTGACACCCGGTCCCAGAGGGGGAAAGGACAGTGTATCTAACGCACTGTGACACCCGGTCCCAGAGGGGGAATGGACAGTGTATCTAACGCACTGTGACACCTGGTCCCAGAGGGGGAAAGGACAGTGTATCTAACGCACTGTGACACCCGGTCCCAGAGGGGGAAAGGACAGTGTATCTAACGCACTGTGACACCCGGTCGCAGAGGGGGAAAGGACAGTGTATCTAACGCACTGTGACACCCGGTCACTGAAGGGGAAAGGACAGTGTATCTAACGCAGTGTGACACCCGGTCCCAGAGGGGGAAAGGACAGTGTATCTAACGCACTGTGACACCCGGTCCCAGAGGGGGAAAGGACAGTGTATCTAACGCACTGTGACACCCGGTCCCAGAGGGGGAAAGGACAGTGTATCTAACGCACTGTGACACCCGGTCCCAGAGGGGGAATGGACAGTGTATCTAACGCACTGAGCCACCCGGTCCCAGAGGGGGAAAGGACAGTGTATCTAACGCACTGTGACACCCGGTCCCAGTGGGGGAAAGGAAAGTGTATCTAACGCACTGTGACACCCGGTCCCAGAGGGGGAAAGGACAGTGTATCTAACGCACTGTGACACCCGGTCCCAGAGGGGGAAAGGACAGTGTATCTAACGCACTGTGACATCCGGTCCCAGAGGGGGAAAGGACAGTGTATCTAACGCACTGTGACACCCGGTCCCAGAGGGGGAAAGGACAGTGTATCTAACGCACTGTGACACCCGGTCCCAGAGGGGGAAAGGACAGTGTATCTAACACACTGTGACACCCAGTCCCAGAGGGGGAAAGGACAGTGTATCTAACGCACTGTGACACCCGGTCCCAGAGGGGGAAAGGACGGTGTATCTAACGCACTGTGACACCCGGTCCCAGAGGGGGAAAGGACAGTGTATCTAACGCACTGTGACACCCGGTCCCAGAGGGGGAAAGGACAGTGTATCTAACGCACTGTGACACCCAGTCCCAGAGGGGGAAAGGACAGTTTATCTAACGCACTGTGACACCCAGTCCCAGAGGGGGAAAGGACAGTGTATCTAAC
>NW_027590625.1:47500-120000 GCF_964213995.1 Mustelus asterias
CTAACCTGCACATCTTTGGACACTAAGGGGCAATTTAGCACGGCCAATCCCCCTAACCCGTACATCTTTGGACACTGTGGGGCAATTTAGCATGGCCAATCCACCTAACCTGCACATCTTTGGACACTGTGGGGCAATTTAGCATGGCCAATCCACCTAACCTGCACATCTTTGGACACTGAGGGACAATTTAGCATGGCCAATCCCCCTAACCTACACATCTTTGGACACTAAGGGGCAAATTAGCATGGCCAATCCCCCTAACCTGCACATCTTTGGACAGTAAGGGGCAATTTAGCATGGCCAATCCACCTAACCGACACATCTTTGGACACTGAGGGACAATTTAGCATGGCCATTTCACCTAACCTGCACATCTTTGGACAGTAAGGGACAATTTAGCATGGCTAATCCACCCAACCTGCACACCTTTGAACACTGAAGGGCAATTTAGCATGGCCAATCCACCTAACCTACACATCTTTGGACACGAAGGGGCAATTTAGCATGGCCAATCCACCTAAGCCGCACATCTTTGGACACTGAGGGACAATTTAGCATGGCCAATCCACCTAACCTGCACATCTTTGGACACTAAGAGGCAATTTAGCATGGCCAATCCACCTAACCTGCACATCTTTGGACACTAAGGGACAATTTAGCATGGCCAATCCACCTAACCTACACATCTTTGGACACTAAGGGCCAATTTAGCATGACCAATCCACCTAACCGACACATCTTTGGATACTAAGGGAAAATTTAGCATGGCCAATCCCCCTAACCCGCACATCTTTGGACACTAAGGGACAATTTAGCATGGCCAGTCCCCCTAAGCCGCACATCTTTGGACACTAAGGGACAGTTTAGCATGGCCAATCCACCTAACCTGCACATCTTTGGACAGTAAGGGACAACTTAGCATGGCCAATCCACCTAACCTGCACATCTTTGAACACCAAGGGGCATTTTAGCATGGCCAATCCACCTAACCTGCACATCTTTGGACACTAAGAGGCAATTTAGCATGGCCAATCCACCTAACCTGCACATCTTTGGACACTAAGGGACAATTTAGCATGGCCAATCCACCTAACCTACACATCTTTGGACACTAAGGGCCAATTTATCATGACCAATCCACCTAACCGACACATCTTTGGACACTAAGGGAAAATTTAGCATGGCCAATCCCCCTAACCCGCACATCTTTGGACACTAAGGGACAATTTAGCATGGCCAGTCCCCCTAAGCCGCACATCTTTGGACACTAAGGGACAGTTTAGCATGGCCAATCCACCTAACCTACACATCTTTGGACACTAAGGGACAATTTAGCATGGCCAATCCACCTAACCTGCACATCTTTGGACAGTAAGGGACAATTTAGCATGGCCAATCCACCTAACCTGCACATCTTTGGACACTAAGGGACAATTTAGCATGGCCAATCCACCTAACCTGCACATCTTAGGACACTAAGGGGCAATTTAGCATGGCTAATCCCCCTAACCCGTACATCTTTGGACACTAAGGGGCAATTTAGCATGGCCAATCCACCTAACCTGCACATCTTTGAAAACTAAGGGACAATTTAGCATGGCCAATCCACCTAACCTGCACATCTTAGGACACTAAGGGACAATTTAGCATGGCTAATCCCCCTAACCCGTACATCTTTGGACACTAAGGGGCAATTTAGCATGGCCAATCCACCTAACCTGCACATCTTTGAAAACTAAGGGGCAAATTAGCATGGCCAATCCCCCTAACCTGCACATCTTTGGACACTAAGGGACAATTTAGCATGGCCAATCCACCTAACCGACACATCTTTGGACACTGAGGGACAATTTAGCATGGCCAATCCACCTAACCTGCACATCTTTGGACACTAAGGGGCAATTTAGCACGGCCAATCCCCCTAACCCGTACATCTTTGGACACTGAGGGGCAATTTAGCATGGCCAATCCACCTAACCTGCACATCTTTGGACACTGAGGGACAATTTAGCATGGCCAATCCACCTAACCCGTACATCTTTGGACACTGAGGGGCAATTTAGCACGGCCAATCCCCCTAACCCGTACATCTTTGGACACTAAGGGACAATTTAGCATGGCCAATCCACCTAACCTGCACATCTTTGGACACTGAGGGACAATTTAGCATGGCCAATCCACCTAACCCGTACATCTTTGGACACTAAGGGGCAATTTAGCACGGCCAATCCCCCTAACCCGTACATCTTTGGACACTAAGGGACAATTTAGCATGGCCAATCCACCTAACCTGCACATCTTTGGACACTAAGGGGCAATTTAGCACGGCCAATCCCCCTAACCCGTACATCTTTGGACACTGAGGGGCAATTTAGCATGGCCAATCCACCTAACCTGCACATCTTTGGACACTGAGGGACAATTTAGCATGGCCAATCCACCTAACCTGCACATCTTTGGACACTAAGGGGCAATTTAGCACGGCCAATCCCCCTAACCCGTACATCTTTGGACACTGAGGGGCAATTTAGCATGGCCAATCCACCTAACCTGCACATCTTTGGACACTGAGGGACAATTTAGCATGGCCAATCCCCCTAACCCGTACATCTTTGGACACTAAGGGGCAATTTAGCATGGCCAATCCACCTAACCGACACATCTTTGGACACTGAGGGACAATTTAGCATGGCCAATTCACCTAACCTGCACATCTTTGGACAGTAAGGGACAATTTAGCATGGCCAATCCACCTAACCCACACATCTTTGAACACTAAGGGGCATTTTAGCATGGCCAATCCACCTAACCTGCACATCATTGGACACTAAGGGACAATTTAGCATGGCCAATCCACCTAACCTGCACATCTTAGGACACTAAGGGACAATTTAGCATGGCCAATCCACCCTAACCTGTACATCTTTGGACACTAAGGGACAATTTAGCATGGCCAATCCACCCTAACCTGTTCATCTTTGGACACTAAGGGGCAATTTAGCATGGCCAATCCACCCTAACCTGTACATCTTTGGACACTAAGGGGCAATTTAGCATGGCCAATCCACCCTAACCCGCACATCTTTGGACACTAAGGGACAATTTAGCATGGCCAATCCACCCAACCTGCACATCTTTGAACACTGAAGGGCAATTTAGCATGGCCAATCCACCTAACCTACACATCTTTGGACACGAAGGGGCAATTTAGCATGGCCAATCCCCCTAAGCCGCACATCTTTGGACACGAAGGGACAATTTAGCATGGCCAATCCCCCTAACCCGCACATCTTTGGACTCTAAGGGGCAATTTAGCACGGTCAATCCACCTGCCGTTTGCCGATGCAACTGAACATGCGATGGCCAATCACTGGTTCATTTCTCTGCCCCGCCTCCCCCACACCCGGTGTAATGGCCTCCCTCGGGGCCTTGAGGGGGGGGGGGGGGTGACAGAATCTCTCACATTCATTTGGGGGCGGGAGAGGGAGGGTAGGAGGCAGATTCCCAAAACCTGGGTACCTTTGTGAGGAGGGGGGAGTGGGGAGACAAGGGGACGCGATCGGGATGTGTCGTGACGGAGGTTGCTAACCGGGGGATCTCTCCCCCTCTCTCTCTCTCCCCAGAGAAAAACCCAGTGGATAAATACTTCACCCGTATTGTCCAGGGTTTCAACTCGGTGGACAGCGTTTTGGACGAGCTGCTGGCTGCCGGCGTGCTCACGGGTGAACACTACGGCACCATCCGAGCCAAGGCGACCAAGCAGGAGAGGATGCGGGAACTCCTCACCATCATCCGGGGTCAGGGGTCAGAGGCCAAGACCAAACTCTGGGAGGCCATGGTGGAAGCTGACCCCTACTTCACTAAAAACCTGACCAGTGAGTGAGGCCGATTCTGGACCCCCCGCAGGCACCAACATCCAATCAAAAATGACCCTCCCGCAAATGACTCCGCTAGGAGAGAAGCCCATCGCAATCCGATATCAGAATCCGCAAATATTGCCAAGGATTCCTTGATTATTCAAACGATGTTTTTAATAAAATTAATTTTTACAAGGACAACTGTGACATCTATTGCATAGTTAAGTCACTGACCAATCGGGGGAAAGGACAGTGTATCTAACGCACTGTGACACCCGGTCCCAGAGGGGGAAAGGACAGTGTATCTAACGCACTGTGACACCCGGTCCCAGAGGAGGAAAGGACAGTGTATCTAACGCACTGTGACACCCGGTCCCAGAGGGGGAAAGGACAGTGTATCTAACGCACTGTGACACCCGGTCCCAGAGGGGGAAAGGACAGTGTATCTAACGCACTGTGACACCCGGTCCCAGAGGGGGAAAGGACAGTGTATCTAACGCACTGTGACACCCGCTCCCAGAGGGGGAAAGGACAGTGTATCTAACGCACTGTGACACCCGGTCCCAGAGGGGGAAAGGACAGTGTATCTAACGCACTGTGACACCCGGTCCCAGAGGAGGAAAGGACAGTGTATCTAACGCACTGTGACACCCGGTCCCAGAGGGGGAAAGGACAGTGTATCTAACGCACTGTGACACCCGGTCCCAGAGGGGGAAAGGACAGTGTATCTAACGCACTGTGACACCCGGTCCCAGAGGAGGAAAGGACAGTGTATCTAACGCACTGTGACACCCGGTCCCAGAGGGGGAAAGGACAGTGTATCTAACGCACTGTGACACCCGGTCCCAGAGGGGGAAAGGACAGTGTATCTAACGCACTGTGACACCCGGTCCCAGAGGGGGAAAGGACAGTGTATCTAACGCACTGTGACACCCGGTCCCAGAGGGTGAAAGGACAGTGTATCTAACGCACTGTGACACCCGGTCCCAGAGGGGGAAAGGACAGTGTATCTGACGCACTGTGACACCCGGTCCCAGAGGGGGAAAGGACAGTGTATCTAACGCACTGTGACACCCGGTCCCAGAGGGGGAAAGGACAGTGTATCTAACGCACTGTGACACCCGGTCCCAGAGGGGGAAAGGACAGTGTATCTAACGCACTGTGACACCCGGTCCCAGAGGGGGAAAGGACAGTGTATCCAAAGCACTGTGACACCCGCTCCCAGAGGGGGAAAGGACAGTGTATCTAACGCACTGTGACACCCGGTCCCAGAGGGGGAAAGGACAGTGTATCTAACGCACTGTGACACCCGGTCCCAGAGGGGGAAAGGACAGTGTATCTAACGCACTGTGACACCGGGTCCCAGAGGGGGAAATGACAGTGTATCTAACGCACTGTGACACCCGGTCCCAGAGGGGGAAAGGACAGTGTATCTAACGCACTGTGACACCCGCTCCCAGAGGGGGAAAGGACAGTGTATCTAACGCACTGTGACACCCGCTCCCAGAGGGGGAAAGGACAGTGTATCTAACGCACTGTGACACCCGGTCCCAGAGGGGGAAAGGACAGTGTATCTAACGCACTGTGACACCCGGTCCCAGAGGGGGAAAGGACAGTGTATCTAACGCACTGTGACACCCGGTCCCAGAGGTGGAAAGGACAGTGTATCTAACGCACTGTGACACCTGGTACCAGGGGGGGAAAGGACAGTGTATCTAACGCACTGTGACACCCGTTCCCAGAGGGTGAAAGGACAGTGTATCTAAAGCACTGTGACACCTGCTCCCAGAGGGGGAAAGGACAGTGTATCTAACGCACTGTGACACCCGGTCCCAGAGGGGGAAAGGACAGTGTATTTAACGCACTGTGACACCCGGTCCCAGAGGGGGAAAGGACAGTGTATCTCACGCACTGTGACACCCGGTCCCAGAGGGGGAAAGGACAGTGTATCTAACGCACTGTGACACCCAGTCCCAGAGGGGGAAAGGACAGTGTATCTGACGCACGGTGACACCTGCTCCCAGAGGGGGAAAGGACAGTGTATCTAACGCAATGTGACACCCGGTCCCAGAGGGTGAAAGGACAGTGTATCTAACGCACTGTGACACCCGGTCCCAGAGGGGGAACGGACAGTGTATCTAACGCACTGTGACACCCGGTCCCAGAGGGGGAAAGGACAGTGTATCTAACGCACTGTGACACCCGGTCCCAGAGGGGGAAAGGACAGTGTATCTAACGCACTGTGACACCCGGTCCCAGAGGGTGAAAGGACAGTGTATCTAACGCACTGTGACACCCGGTCCCAGAGGGGGAAAGGACAGTGTATCTGACGCACTGTGACACCCGGTCCCAGAGGGGGAAAGGACAGTATCTAACGCACTGTGACACCCGGTCCCAGAGGGGGAAAGGACAGTGTATCTAACGCACTGTGACACCCGGTCCCAGAGGGGGAAAGGACAGTGTATCTAACGCACTGTGACACCCGGTCCCAGAGGGGGAAAGGACAGTGTATCCAAAGCACTGTGACACCCGCTCCCAGAGGGGGAAAGGACAGTGTATCTAACGCACTGTGACACCCGGTCCCAGAGGGGGAAAGGACAGTGTATCTAACGCACTGTGACACCCGGTCCCAGAGGGGGAAAGGACAGTGTATCTAACGCACTGTGACACCCGGTCCCAGAGGGGGAAATGACAGTGTATCTAACGCACTGTGACACCCGCTCCCAGAGGGGGAAAGGACAGTGTATCTAACGCACTGTGACACCCGCTCCCAGAGGGGGAAAGGACAGTGTATCTAACGCACTGTGACACCCGGTCCCAGAGGGGGAAAGGACAGTGTATCTAACGCACTGTGACACCCGGTCCCAGAGGTGGAAAGGACAGTGTATCTAACGCACTGTGACACCTGGTACCAGGGGGGGAAAGGACAGTGTATCTAACGCACTGTGACACCCGTTCCCAGAGGGTGAAAGGACAGTGTATCTAAAGCACTGTGACACCTGCTCCCAGAGGGGGAAAGGACAGTGTATCTAACGCACTGTGACACCCGGTCCCAGAGGGGGAAAGGACAGTGTATTTAACGCACTGTGACACCCGGTCCCAGAGGGGGAAAGGACAGTGTATCTCACGCACTGTGACACCCGGTCCCAGAGGGGGAAAGGACAGTGTATCTAACGCACTGTGACACCCAGTCCCAGAGGGGGAAAGGACAGTGTATCTGACGCACGGTGACACCTGCTCCCAGAGGGGGAAAGGACAGTGTATCTAACGCAATGTGACACCCGGTCCCAGAGGGTGAAAGGACAGTGTATCTAACGCACTGTGACACCCGGTCCCAGAGGGGGAACGGACAGTGTATCTAACGCACTGTGACACCCGGTCCCAGAGGGGGAAAGGACAGTGTATCTAACGCACTGTGACACCCGGTCCCAGAGGGGGAAAGGACAGTGTATCTAACGCACTGTGACACCCGGTCCCAGAGGGGGAAAGGACAGTGTATCTAACGCACTGTGACACCCGGTCCCAGAGGGTGAAAGGACAGTGTATCTAAAGCACTGTGACACCCGCTCCCAGAGGGGGAAAGGACAGTGTATCTAACGCACTGTGACACCCGGTCCCAGAGGGGGAAAGGACAGTGTATCTAACGCAATGTGACACCCGGTCCCAGAGGGGGGAAAGGACAGTGTATCTAACGCACTGTGACACCCGGTCCCAGAGGGGGAAAGGACAGTGTATCTAACGCACTGTGACACCTTTTCCCAGAGGGGGAAAGGACAGTGTATCTAACGCACTGTGACACCCGGTCCCAGAGGGGGAAAGGACAGTGTATCTAACGCACTGTGACACCCGGTCCCAGAGGGTGAAAGGACAGTGTATCTAAAGCACTGTGACACCCGCTCCCAGAGGGGGAAAGGACAGTGTATCTAACGCACTGTGACACCCGCTCCCAGAGGGGGGAAAGGACAGTGTATCTAACGCACTGTGACACCCGGTCACAGAGGGGGAAAGGACAGTGTATCTAACGCACTGTGACACCCGGTCCCAGAGGGGGAAAGGACAGTGTATCTAACGCACAGTGACACCCGGTCCCAGAGGGGGAAAGGACAGTGTATCTAACGCACTGTGACACCCGGTCCCAGAGGGGGAAAGGACAGTGTATCTAACGCACTGTGACACCCGGTCCGAGAGGGGGGAAAGGACAGTGTATCTAACGCACTGTGACACCTGCTCCCAGAGGGGGAAAGGACAGTGTATCTAACGCACTGTGACACCCGGTCCCAGAGGGGGAAAGGACAGTGTATCTAACGCACTGTGACACCCGGTCCCAGAGGGGGAAAGGACAGTGTATCTAACGCACTGTGACACCCGGTCCCAGAGGGGGAAAGGACAGTGTATCTAACACACTGTGACACCCGGTCCCAGAGGGGGAAAGGACAGTGTATCTAACGCACTGTGACACCCGGTCCCAGAGGGGGAAAGGACAGTGTATCTAAAGCACTGTGACACCCGGTCCCAGAGGGGGAAAGGACAGTGTATCTAACGCACTGTGACACCTGCTCCCAGAGGGGGAAAGGACAGTGTATCTAACGCACTGTGACACCCGGTCCCAGAGGGGGAAAGGACAGTGTATCTAACGCACTGTGACACCCGGTCCCAGAGGGTGAAAGGACAGTGTATCTAAAGTACTGTGACACCCGGTCCGAGAGGGGGAAAGGACAGTGTATCTAACGCACTGTGACACCCGGTCCCAGAGGGGGAAAGGACAGTGTATCTAACGCACTGTGACACCCGGTCCCAGAGGGGGAAATGACAGTGTATCTAACGCACTGCGACACCCGATCCCAGAGGGGGAAAGGACACTGTATCTAACGCACTGTGACACCCGGTCCCAGAGGGGGAAGGACAGTGTATCTAACGCACTGTGACACCCAGTCCCAGAGGGGGAATGGACATTGTATCTAACGCACTGTGACACCCGGTCCCAGAGGGGGAAAGGACAGTGTATCTAACGCACTGTGACACCCGGTCCCAGAGGTGGAAAGGACAGTGTATCTAACGCACTGTGACACCTGGTACCAGGGGGGTAAAGGACAGTGTATCTAACGCACTGTGACACCCGTTCCCAGAGGGTGAAAGGACAGTGTATCTAAAGCACTGTGACACCTGCTCCCAGAGGGGGAAAGGACAGTGTATCTAACGCACTGTGACACCCGGTCCCAGAGGGGGAAAGGACAGTGTATTTAACGCACTGTGACACCCGGTCCCAGAGGGGGAAAGGACAGTGTATCTCACGCACTGTGACACCCGGTCCCAGAGGGGGAAAGGACAGTGTATCTAACGCACTGTGACACCCAGTCCCAGAGGGGGAAAGGACACTGTATCTGACACACGGTGACACCTGCTCCCAGAGGGGGAAAGGACAGTGTATCTAACGCAATGTGACACCCGGTCCCAGAGGGTGAAAGGACAGTGTATCTAACGCACTGTGACACCCGGTCCCAGAGGGGGAACGGACAGTGTATCTAACGCACTGTGACACCCGGTCCCAGAGGGGGAAAGGACAGTGTATCTAACGCACTGTGACACCCGGTCCCAGAGGGGGAAAGGACAGTGTATCTAACGCACTGTGACACCCGGTCCCAGAGGGGGAAAGGACAGTGTATCTAACGCACTGTGACACCCGGTCCCAGAGGGTGAAAGGACAGTGTATCTAAAGCACTGTGACACCCGCTCCCAGAGGGGGAAAGGACAGTGTATCTAACGCACTGTGACACCCGGTCCCAGAGGGGGAAAGGACAGTGTATCTAACGCACTGTGACACCCGGTCCCAGAGGGGGGAAAGGACAGTGTATCTAACGCACTGTGACACCCGGTCCCAGAGGGGGAAAGGACAGTGTATTTAACGCACTGTGACACCCGGTCCCAGAGGGGGAAAGGACAGTGTATCTCACGCACTGTGACACCCGGTCCCAGAGGGGGAAAGGACAGTGTATCTAACGCACTGTGACACCCAGTCCCAGATGGGGAAAGGACAGTGTATCTGACACACGGTGACACCTGATCCCAGAGGGGGAAAGGACAGTGTATCTAACGCAATGTGACACCCGGTCCCAGAGGGTGAAAGGACAGTGTATCTAACGCACTGTGACACCCGGTCCCAGAGGGGGAACGGACAGTGTATCTAACGCACTGTGACACCCGGTCCCAGAGGGGGAAAGGACAGTGTATCTAACGCACTGTGACACCCGGTCCCAGAGGGGGAAAGGACAGTGTATCTAACGCACTGTGACACCCGGTCCCAGAGGGGGAAAGGACAGTGTATCTAACGCACTGTGACACCCGGTCCCAGAGGGTGAAAGGACAGTGTATCTAAAGCACTGTGACACCCGCTCCCAGAGGGGGAAAGGACAGTGTATCTAACGCACTGTGACACCCGGTCCCAGAGGGGGAAAGGACAGTGTATCTAACGCACTGTGACACCCGGTCCCAGAGGGGGGAAAGGACAGTGTATCTAACGCACTGTGACACCCGGTCCCAGAGGGGGAAAGGACAGTGTATCTAACGCACTGTGACACCTTTTCCCAGAGGGGGAAAGGACAGTGTATCTAACGCACTGTGACACCCGGTCCCAGAGGGGGAAAGGACAGTGTATCTAACGCACTGTGACACCCGGTCCCAGAGGGTGAAAGGACAGTGTATCTAAAGCACTGTGACACCCGCTCCCAGAGGGGGAAAGGACAGTGTATCTAACGCACTGTGACACCCGCTCCCAGAGGGGGGAAAGGACAGTGTATCTAACGCACTGTGACACCCGGTCCCAGAGGGGGAAAGGACAGTGTATCTAACGCACTGTGACACCCGGTCCCAGAGGGGGAAAGGACAGTGTATCTAACGCACTGTGACACCCGGTCCGAGAGGGGGGAAAGGACAGTGTATCTAACGCACTGTGACACCTGCTCCCAGAGGGGGAAAGGACAGTGTATCTAACGCACTGTGACACCCGGTCCCAGAGGGGGAAAGGACAGTGTATCTAACGCACTGTGACACCCGGTCCCAGAGGGGGAAAGGACAGTGTATCTAACGCACTGTGACACCCGGTCCCAGAGGGGGAAAGGACAGTGTATCTAACGCACTGTGACACCCGGTCCCAGAGGGTGAAAGGACAGTGTATCTAACGCACTGTGACACCCGGTCCCAGAGGGGGAAAGGACAGTGTATCTGACGCACTGTGACACCCGGTCCCAGAGGGGGAAAGGACAGTGTATCTAACGCACTGTGACACCCGGTCCCAGAGGGGGAAAGGACAGTGTATCTAACGCACTGTGACACCCGGTCCCAGAGGGGGAAAGGACAGTGTATCTAACGCACTGTGACACCCGGTCCCAGAGGGGGAAAGGACAGTGTATCCAAAGCACTGTGACACCCGCTCCCAGAGGGGGAAAGGACAGTGTATCTAACGCACTGTGACACCCGGTCCCAGAGGGGGAAAGGACAGTGTATCTAACGCACTGTGACACCCGGTCCCAGAGGGGGAAAGGACAGTGTATCTAACGCACTGTGACACCCGGTCCCAGAGGGGGAAATGACAGTGTATCTAACGCACTGTGACACCCGGTCCCAAAGGGGGAAAGGACAGTGTATCTAACGCACTGTGACACCCGCTCCCAGAGGGGGAAAGGACAGTGTATCTAACGCACTGTGACACCCGGTCCCAGAGGGGGAAAGGACAGTGTATCTAACGCACTGTGACACCCGGTCCCAGAGGTGGAAAGGACAGTGTATCTAACGCACTGTGACACCCGTTCCCAGAGGGTGAAAGGACAGTGTATCTAAAGCACTGTGACACCTGCTCCCAGAGGGGGAAAGGACAGTGTATCTAACGCACTGTGACACACGGTCCCAGAGGGGGAAAGGACAGTGTATTTAACGCACTGTGACACCCGGTCCCAGAGGGGGAAAGGACAGTGTATCTCACACACTGTGACACCCGGTCCCAGAGGGGGAAAGGACAGTGTATCTAACGCACTGTGACACCCAGTCCCAGAGGGGGAAAGGACAGTGTATCTGACGCACGGTGACACCTGCTCCCAGAGGGGGAAAGGACAGTGTATCTAACGCAATGTGACACCCGGTCCCAGAGGGTGAAAGGACAGTGTATCTAACGCACTGTGACACCCGGTCCCAGAGGGGGAAAGGACAGTGTATCTAACGCACTGTGACACCCGGTCCCAGAGGGGGAAAGGACAGTGTATCTAACGCACTGTGACACCCGGTCCCAGAGGGGGAAAGGACAGTGTATCTAACGCACTGTGACACCCGGTCCCAGAGGGTGAAAGGACAGTGTATCTAAAGCACTGTGACACCCGCTCCCAGAGGGGGAAAGGACAGTGTATCTAACGCACTGTGACACCCGGTCCCAGAGGGGGAAAGGACAGTGTATCTAACGCACTGTGACACCCGGTCCCAGAGGGGGGAAAGGACAGTGTATCTAACGCACTGTGACACCCGGTCCCAGAGGGGGAAAGGACAGTGTATCTAACGCACTGTGACACCTTTTCCCAGAGGGGGAAAGGACAGTGTATCTAACGCACTGTGACACCCGGTCCCAGAGGGGGAAAGGACAGTGTATCTAACGCACTGTGACACCCGGTCCCAGAGGGTGAAAGGAGAGTGTATCTAAAGCACTGTGACACCCGCTCCCAGAGGGGGAAAGGACAGTGTATCTAACGCACTGTGACACCCGCTCCCAGAGGGGGGAAAGGACAGTGTATCTAACGCACTGTGACACCCGGTCCCAGAGGGGGAAAGGACAGTGTATCTAACGCACTGTGACACCCGGTCCCAGAGGGGGAAAGGACAGTGTATCTAACGCACAGTGACACCCGGTCCCAGAGGGGGAAAGGACAGTGTATCTAACGCACTGTGACACCCGGTCCCAGAGGGGGAAAGGACAGTGTATCTAACGCACTGTGACACCCGGTCCGAGAGGGGGGAAAGGACAGTGTATCTAACGCACTGTGACACCTGCTCCCAGAGGGGGAAAGGACAGTGTATCTAACGCACTGTGACACCCGGTCCCAGAGGGGGAAAGGACAGTGTATCTAACGCACTGTGACACCCGGTCCCAGAGGGGGAAAGGACAGTGTATCTAACGCACTGTGACACCCGGTCCCAGAGGGGGAAAGGACAGTGTATCTAACACACTGTGACACCCGGTCCCAGAGGGGGAAAGGACAGTGTATCTAACGCACTGTGACACCCGGTCCCAGAGGGGGAAAGGACAGTGTATCTAAAGCACTGTGACACCCGCTCCCAGAGGGGGAAAGGACAGTGTATCTAACGCACTGTGACACCTGCTCCCAGAGGGGGAAAGGACAGTGTATCTAACGCACTGTGACACCCGGTCCCAGAGGGGGAATGGACAGTGTATCTAACGCACTGTGACACCCGGTCCCAGAGGGTGAAAGGACAGTGTATCTAAAGTACTGTGACACCCGGTCCCAGAGGGGGAAAGGACAGTGTATCTAACGCACTGTGACACCCGGTCCCAGAGGGGGAAAGGACAGTGTATCTAACGCACTGTGACACCCGGTCCCAGAGGGGGAAATGACAGTGTATCTAACGCACTGGGACAACCGATCCCAGAGGGGGAAAGGACAGTGTATCTAACGCACTGTGACACCCGGTCCCAGAGGGGGAAGGACAGTGTATCTAACGCACTGTGACACCCAGTCCCAGAGGGGGAATGGACATTGTATCTAACGCACTGTGACACCCGGTCCCAGAGGGGGAAAGGACAGTGTATCTAACGCACTGTGACACCCGGTCCCAGAGGTGGAAAGGACAGTGTATCTAACGCACTGTGACACCTGGTACCAGGGGGGGAAAGGACAGTGTATCTAACGCACTGTGACACCCGGTCCCAGAGGGGGGAAAGGACAGTGTATCTAACGCACTGTGACACCCGGTCCCAGAGGGGGAAAGGACAGTGTATCTAACGCACTGTGACACCTTTTCCCAGAGGGGGAAAGGACAGTGTATCTAACGCACTGTGACACCCGGTCCCAGAGGGGGAAAGGACAGTGTATCTAACGCACTGTGACACCCGGTCCCAGAGGGTGAAAGGAGAGTGTATCTAAAGCACTGTGACACCCGCTCCCAGAGGGGGAAAGGACAGTGTATCTAACGCACTGTGACACCCGCTCCCAGAGGGGGGAAAGGACAGTGTATCTAACGCACTGTGACACCCGGTCCCAGAGGGGGAAAGGACAGTGTATCTAACGCACTGTGACACCCGGTCCCAGAGGGGGAAAGGACAGTGTATCTAACGCACAGTGACACCCGGTCCCAGAGGGGGAAAGGACAGTGTATCTAACGCACTGTGACACCCGGTCCCAGAGGGGGAAAGGACAGTGTATCTAACGCACTGTGACACCCGGTCCGAGAGGGGGGAAAGGACAGTGTATCTAACGCACTGTGACACCTGCTCCCAGAGGGGGAAAGGACAGTGTATCTAACGCACTGTGACACCCGGTCCCAGAGGGGGAAAGGACAGTGTATCTAACGCACTGTGACACCCGGTCCCAGAGGGGGAAAGGACAGTGTATCTAACGCACTGTGACACCCGGTCCCAGAGGGGGAAAGGACAGTGTATCTAACACACTGTGACACCCGGTCCCAGAGGGGGAAAGGACAGTGTATCTAACGCACTGTGACACCCGGTCCCAGAGGGGGAAAGGACAGTGTATCTAAAGCACTGTGACACCCGCTCCCAGAGGGGGAAAGGACAGTGTATCTAACGCACTGTGACACCTGCTCCCAGAGGGGGAAAGGACAGTGTATCTAACGCACTGTGACACCCGGTCCCAGAGGGGGAATGGACAGTGTATCTAACGCACTGTGACACCCGGTCCCAGAGGGTGAAAGGACAGTGTATCTAAAGTACTGTGACACCCGGTCCCAGAGGGGGAAAGGACAGTGTATCTAACGCACTGTGACACCCGGTCCCAGAGGGGGAAAGGACAGTGTATCTAACGCACTGTGACACCCGGTCCCAGAGGGGGAAATGACAGTGTATCTAACGCACTGGGACAACCGATCCCAGAGGGGGAAAGGACAGTGTATCTAACGCACTGTGACACCCGGTCCCAGAGGGGGAAGGACAGTGTATCTAACGCACTGTGACACCCAGTCCCAGAGGGGGAATGGACATTGTATCTAACGCACTGTGACACCCGGTCCCAGAGGGGGAAAGGACAGTGTATCTAACGCACTGTGACACCCGGTCCCAGAGGTGGAAAGGACAGTGTATCTAACGCACTGTGACACCTGGTACCAGGGGGGGAAAGGACAGTGTATCTAACGCACTGTGACACCCGTTCCCAGAGGGTGAAAGGACAGTGTATCTAAAGCACTGTGACACCTGCTCCCAGAGGGGGAAAGGACAGTGTATCTAACGCACTGTGACACCCGGTCCCAGAGGGGGAAAGGACAGTGTATTTAACGCACTGTGACACCCGGTCCCAGAGGGGGAAAGGACAGTGTATCTCACGCACTGTGACACCCGGTCCCAGAGGGGGAAAGGACAGTGTATCTAACGCACTGTGACACCCAGTCCCAGAGGGGGAAAGGACAGTGTATCTGACGCACGGTGACACCTGCTCCCAGAGGGGGAAAGGACAGTGTATCTAACGCAATGTGACACCCGGTCCCAGAGGGTGAAAGGACAGTGTATCTAACGCACTGTGACACCCGGTCCCAGAGGGGGAACGGACAGTGTATCTAACGCACTGTGACACCCGGTCCCAGAGGGGGAAAGGACAGTGTATCTAACGCGCTGTGACACCCGGTCCCAGAGGGGGAAAGGACAGTGTATCTAACGCACTGTGACACCCGGTCCCAGAGGGGGAAAGGACAGTGTATCTAACGCACTGTGACACCCGGTCCCAGAGGGTGAAAGGACAGTGTATCTAAAGCACTGTGACACCCGCTCCCAGAGGGGGAAAGGACAGTGTATCTAACGCACTGTGACACCCGGTCCCAGAGGGGGAAAGGACAGTGTATCTAACGCACTGTGACACCCGGTCCCAGAGGGGGGAAAGGACAGTGTATCTAACGCACTGTGACACCCGGTCCCAGAGGGGGAAAGGACAGTGTATCTAACGCACTGTGACACCCGGTCCCAGGGGGGGAAAGGACAGTGTATCTAACTCACTGTGACACCCGGTCCCAGAGGGGGAAAGGACAGTGTATCTAACGCACTGTGACACCCGGTCCCAGAGGGGGAAAGGACAGTGTATCTAACGCACTGTGACACCCGGTCCCAGAGGGTGAAAGGACAGTGTATCTAAAGCACTGTGACACCCGCTCCCAGAGGGGGAAAGGACAGTGTATCTAACGCACTGTGACACCCGCTCCCAGAGGGGGGAAAGGACAGTGTATCTAACGCACTGTGACACCCGGTCCCAGAGGGGGAAAGGACAGTGTATCTAACGCACTGTGACACCCGGTCCCAGAGGGGGAAAGGACAGTGTATCTAACGCACTGTGACACCCGGTCCGAGAGGGGGGAAAGGACAGTGTATCTAACGCACTGTGACACCTGCTCCCAGAGGGGGAAAGGACAGTGTATCTAACGCACTGTGACACCCGGTCCCAGAGGGGGAAAGGACAGTGTATCTAACGCACTGTGACACCCGGTCCCAGAGGGGGAAAGGACAGTGTATCTAACGCACTGTGACACCCGGTCCCAGAGGGGGAAAGGACAGTGTATCTAACACACTGTGACACCCGGTCCCAGAGGGGGAAAGGACAGTGTATCTAACGCACTGTGACACCCGGTCCCAGAGGGGGAAAGGACAGTGTATCTAAAGCACTGTGACACCCGCTCCCAGAGGGGGAAAGGACAGTGTATCTAACGCACTGTGACACCTGCTCCCAGAGGGGGAAAGGACAGTGTATCTAACGCACTGTGACACCCGGTCCCAGAGGGGGAAAGGACAGTGTATCTAACGCACTGTGACACCCGGTCCCAGAGGGTGAAAGGACAGTGTATCTAAAGTACTGTGACACCCGGTCCCAGAGGGGGAAAGGACAGTGTATCTAACGCACTGTGACACCCGGTCCCAGAGGGGGAAAGGACAGTGTATCTAACGCACTGTGACACCCGGTCCCAGAGGGGGAAATGACAGTGTATCTAACGCACTGCGACACCCGATCCCAGAGGGGGAAAGGACAGTGTATCTAACGCACTGTGACACCCGGTCCCAGAGGGGGAAGGACAGTGTATCTAACGCACTGTGACACCGGGTCCCAGAGGGGGAAAGGACAGTGTATCTAACGCACTGTGACACCCGGTCCCAGAGGGGGAAAGGACAGTGTATCTAACGCACTGTGACACCCGGTCCCAGAGGGGGAAAGGACAGTGTATCTAACGCACTGTGACACCCGGTCCGAGAGGGGGGAAAGGACAGTGTATCTAACGCACTGTGACACCTGCTCCCAGAGGGGGAAAGGACAGTGTATCTAACGCACTGTGACACCCGGTCCCAGAGGGGGAAAGGACAGTGTATCTAACGCACTGTGACACCCGGTCCCAGAGGGGGAAAGGACAGTGTATCTAACGCACTGTGACACCCGGTCCCAGAGGGGGAAAGGACAGTGTATCTAACACACTGTGACACCCGGTCCCAGAGGGGGAAAGGACAGTGTATCTAACGCACTGTGACACCCGGTCCCAGAGGGGGAAAGGACAGTGTATCTAAAGCACTGTGACACCCGCTCCCAGAGGGGGAAAGGACAGTGTATCTAACGCACTGTGACACCTGCTCCCAGAGGGGGAAAGGACAGTGTATCTAACGCACTGTGACACCCGGTCCCAGAGGGGGAAAGGACAGTGTATCTAACGCACTGTGACACCCGGTCCCAGAGGGTGAAAGGACAGTGTATCTAAAGTACTGTGACACCCGGTCCCAGAGGGGGAAAGGACAGTGTATCTAACGCACTGTGACACCCGGTCCCAGAGGGGGAAAGGACAGTGTATCTAACGCACTGTGACACCCGGTCCCAGAGGGGGAAATGACAGTGTATCTAACGCACTGCGACACCCGATCCCAGAGGGGGAAAGGACAGTGTATCTAACGCACTGTGACACCCGGTCCCAGAGGGGGAAGGACAGTGTATCTAACGCACTGTGACACCGGGTCCCAGAGGGGGAAAGGACAGTGTATCTAACGCACTGTGACACATGCTCCCAGAGGGGGAAAGGACAGTGTATCTAACGCACTGTGACACCCGGTCCCAGAGGGGGAAAGGACAGTGTATCTAACGCACTGTGACACCCGGTCCCAGAGGGGGAAAGGACAGTGTATCTAACGCAATGTGACACCCGGTCCCAGAGGGTGAAAGGACAGTGTATCTAACGCACTGTGACACCCGGTCCCAGAGGGGGAAAGAACAGTGTATCTAACGCACTGTGACACCCGGTCCCAGAGGGGGAAAGGACAGTGTATCTAACGCACTGTGACACCCGGTCCCAGAGGGGGAAAGGACAGTGTATCTAACGCACTGTGACACCCGGTCCCAGAGGGGGAAAGGACAGTGTATCTAACGCACTGTGACACCCGGTCCCAGAGGGTGAAACAACAGTGTATCTAAAGCACTGTGACACCCGCTCCCAGAGGGGGAAAGGACAGTGTATCTAACGCACTGTGACACCTGCTCCCAGAGGGGGAAAGGACAGTGTATCTAACGCACTGTGACACCCGGTCCCAGAGGGGGAAAGGACAGTGTATCTAACGCACTGTGACACCCGGTCCCAGAGGGTGAAAGGACAGTGTATCTAAAGCACTGTGACACCCGCTCCCAGAGGGGGAAAGGACAGTGTATCTAACGCACTGTGACACCCGCTCCCAGAGGGGGGAAAGGACAGTGTATCTAACGCACTGTGACACCCGGTCCCAGAGGGGGAAAGGACAGTGTATCTAACGCACTGTGACACCCGGTCCCAGAGGGGGAAAGGACAGTGTATCTAACGCACCGTGACACCTGGTACCAGGGGGGGAAAGGACAGTGTATCTAACGCACTGTGACACCCGGTCCCAGAGGGTGAAAGGACAGTGTATCTAAAGCACTGTGACACCCGCTCCCAGAGGGGGAAAGGACAGTGTATCTAACGCACTGTGGCACCCGGTCCCAGAGGGGGAAAGGACAGTGTATCTAACGCACTGTGACACCGGGTCCCAGAGGAGGAAAGGACAGTGTATCTCACGCACTGTGACACCCGTTCCCAGAGGGGGAAAGGACAGTGTATCTAACGCACTGTGACACCCAGTCCCAGAGGGGGAATGGACATTGTATCTGATGCACTGTGACACCCGGTCCAAGAGGGGGAAAGGACAGTGTATCTAACGCACTGTGACACCCGGTCCCAGAGGGGGAAAGGACAGTGTATCTAACGCACTGTGACACCCGGTCCCAGAGGGGGAAAGGACAGTGTATCTAACGCACTGTGACACCCGGTCCCAGAGGGGGAAAGGACAGTGTATCTAACGCACTGTGACACCCGGTCCCAGAGGGTGAAAGGACAGTGTATCTAACGCACTGTGACACCCGGTCCCAGAGGGTGAAAGGACAGTGTATCTAACGCACTGTGACACCCGGTCCCAGAGGGGGAAAGGACAGTGTATCTAACGCACTGTGACACATGCTCCCAGAGGGGGAAAGGACAGTGTATCTAACGCACTGTGACACCCGGTCCCAGAGGGGGAAAGGACAGTGTATCTAACGCAATGTGACACCCAGTCCCAGAGGGTGAAAGGACAGTGTATCTAACGCACTGTGACACCCGGTCCCAGAGGGGGAAAGAACAGTGTATCTAACGCACTGTGACACCCGGTCCCAGAGGGGAAAAGACAGTGTATCTAACGCACTGTGACACCCGGTCCCAGAGGGGGAAAGGACAGTGTATCTAACGCACTGTGACACCCGGTCCCAGAGGGGGAAAGGACAGTGTATCTAACGCAATGTGACACCCGGTCCCAGAGGGTGAAACGACAGTGTATCTAAAGCACTGTGACACCCGGTCCCAGAGGGGAAAAGACAGTGTATCTAACGCACTGTGACACCCGGTCCCAGAGGGGGAAAGGACAGTGTATCTAACGCACTGTGACACCCGGTCCCAGAGGGGGAAAGGACAGTGTATCTAACGCACTGTGACACCCGCTCCCAGAGGGGGAAAGGACAATGTATCTAACGCACTGTGACACCCGGTCCCAGAGGGGGAAAGGACAGTCTATCTAACGCACTGTGACACCCGGTCCCAGAGGGGGGAAAGGACAGTGTATCTAACGCACTGTGACACCCGGTCCCAGAGGGGGAAAGGACAGTGTATCTAACGCACTGTGACACCCTGTCCCAGAGGGGGAAAGGACAGTGTATCTAACGCACTGTGACACCTGCTCCCAGAGGGGGAAAGGACAGTGTATCTAACGCACTGTGACACCCGGTCCCAGAGGGGGAAAGGACAGTGTATCTAACGCACTGTGACACCCGGTCCCAGAGGGGGAAAGGAAAGTGTATCTAACGCACTGTGACACCCGGTCCCAGAGGGGGAAAGGACAGTGTATCTAAAGCACTGTGACACCCGCTCCCAGAGGGTGAAAGGACAGTGTATCTAACGCACTGTGACACCCGGTCCCAGAGGGTGAAAGGACAGTGTATCTAACGCACTGTGACACCCGGTCCCAGAGGGGGAAATGACAGTGTATCTAACGCACTGTGACACCCGGTCCCAGAGAGGGAAAGGACAGTGTATCTAACGCACTGTGACACCCAGTCCCAGAGGGGGAAAGGACAGTGTATCTAACGCACTGTGACACCAGGTCCCAGAGGGGGAAAGGACAGTGTACCTAACGCACTGTGACACCCGGTCCCAGAGGGGGAAAGGACAGTGTATCTAACGCACTGTGACACCCGGTCCCAGAGGGGGAAAGGACAGTGTATCTAACGCACTGTGACACGCGGTCCCAGAGGGGGAAAGGACAGTGTATCTAAAGCACTGTGACACCCGCTCCCAGAGGGAGAACGGACAGTGTATCTAACGCACTGTGACACCCGGTCCCAGAGGGGGAAAGGACAGTGTATCTAACGCACTGTGACACCCGATCCCAGAGGGGGAAATGACAGTGTATCTAACGCACTGTGACACCCGGTCCCAGAGGGGGAAAGGACAGTGTATCTAACGCACTGTCACACCCGGTCCCAGAGGGGGAAAGGACAGTGTATCTAACGCACTGTGACACCAGGTCCCAGAGGGGGAAAGGACAGTGTACCTAACGCACTGTGACACCCGGTCCCAGAGGGGGAAAGGACAGTGTATCTAACGCACTGTGACACCCGGTCCCAGAGGGGGAAAGGACAGTGTATCTAACGCACTGTGACACCCAGTCCCAGAGGGGGAAAGGACAGTGTATCTAACGCACTGTGACACCCGGTCCCAGAGGGGGAAATGACAGTGTATCTAACGCACTGCGACACCCGGTCCCAGAGGGGGAAAGGACAGTGTATCTAACGCACTGTGACACCCGGTCCCAGAGGGGGAAAGGACAGTGTATCTAATGCACTGTGACACCCAGTCCCAGAGGGGGAAAGGACAGTGTATCTAACGCACTGTGACACCCGGGCCCAGAGGGGGAAAGGACAGTGTATCGAACGCACTGTGACACCCGGTCCCAGAGGGGGAAAGGACAGTGTATCTAACGCACTGTGACACCCAGTCCCAGAGGGGGAAAGGACAGTGTATCTAACGCACTGTGACACCCAGTCCCAGAGGGGGAAAGGACAGTGTATCTAACGCACTGTGACACCCAGTCCCAGAGGGGGAAAGGACAGTGTATCTAACGCACTGTGACACCCAGTCCCAGAGGGGAAAGGACAGTGTATCTAACGCACTGTGACACCCGGTCCCAGAGGGGGAAAGGACAGTGTATCTAACGCACTGTGACACCCGGTCCCAGAGGGGGGAATGGACAGTGTATCTAACGCACTGTGACACCCGGTCCCAGAGGGGGAAAGGACAGTGTATCTAACGCACTGTGACACACGGTCCCAGAGGGGGTAAGGACAGTGTATCTAACGCACTGTGACACCCAGTCCCAGAGGGGGAAAGGACAGTGTATCTAACGCACTGTGACACCCAGTCCCAGAGGGGGGAAAGGACAGTGTATCTAACGCACTGAAACACCCGGTCCCAGAGGGGGAAAGGACAGTGTATCTAACGCGCTGTGACACCCGGTCCCAGAGGGGGGAAAGGACAGTGTATCTAACGCACTGTGACTCCCGGTCCCAGAGGGTGAAAGGACAGTGTATCTAACGCACTGTGACACCCGGTCACAGAGGGGGAGAGGACAGTGTATCTAACGCACTGTGACACCCAGTCCCAGAGGGGGGAAAGGACAGTGTATCTAACGCACTGAAACACCCGGTCCCAGAGGGGGAAAGGACAGTGTATCTAACGCGCTGTGACACCCGGTCCCAGAGGGGGGAAAGGACAGTGTATCTAACGCACTGTGACACCCGGTCCCAGAGGGGGAAAGGACAGTGTATCTAACGCACTGTGTCACCCAGTCCCAGAGGGGGAAAGGACAGTGTATCTAACGCACTGTGACACCCGGTCCCAGAGGGGGAAAGGACAGTGTATCTAACGCACTGTGACACCCAGTCCCAGAGGGGGAAGGACAGTGTATCTAACGCACTGTGACACCCAGTCCCAGAGGGGGGAAGGACAGTGTATCTAGCGCACTGTGACACCCAGTCCCAGAGGGGGAAGGACAGTGTATCTAATGCACTGTGACACCCAGTCCCAGAGGGGGAAGGACAGTGTATCTAACGCACTGTGACACCCAGTCCCAGAGGGGGAAGGACAGTGTATCTAACGCACTGTGACACCCGGTCCCAGAGGGGGAAAGGACAGTGTATCTAACGCACTGTGACACCCGGTCCCAGAGGGGGAAAGGACAGTGTATCTAACGCACTGTGACACCCAGTCCCAGAGGGGGAAAGGACAGTGTATCAAACGCACTGTGACACCCGGAACCAGAGGGGGAAAGGACAGTGTATCTAACGCACTGTGACACCCAGTCCCAGAGGGGGGAAAGGACAGTGTATCTAACGCACTGTGACACCCGGTCCCAGAGGGGGAAAGGACAGTGTATCTAACGCACTGTGACACCCGGTCCCAGAGGGGGAAAGGACAGTGTATCTAAAGCACTGTGACACCCGCTCCCAGAGGGGGAAAGGACAGTGTATCTAACGCACTGTGACACCCGGTCCCAGAGGGGGAAAGGACAGTGTATCTAACGCACTGTGACACCCGGTCCCAGAGGGGGAAAGGACAGTGTATCTAACGCACTGTGACACCCGGTCCCAGAGGGGGAAAGGACAGTGTATCTAACGCACTGTGACACCCGGTCCCAGAGGGGGAAAGGACAGTGTATCTAACGCACTGTGACACCCGGTCCCAGAGGGGGAAAGGACAGTGTATCTAACGCACTGTGACACCCGGTCCCAGAGGGGGAAAGGACAGTGTATCTAACGCACTGTGACACCCAGTCCCAGAGGGGGAAGGACAGTGTATCTAACGCACTGTGACACCCAGTCCCAGAGGGGGAAGGACAGTGTATCTAACGCACTGTGACACCCAGTCCCAGAGGGGGAAGGACAGTGTATCGAACGCACTGTGACACCCGGTCCCAGAGGGGGAAAGGACTGTGTATCTAACGCACTGTGACACCCGGTCCCAGAGGGGGAAAGGAAAGTGTATCTAACGCACTGTGACACCCGGTCCCAGAGGGGGAAAGGACAGTGTATCTAACGCACTGTGACACCCAGTCCCAGAGGGGGAAAGGACAGTGTATCTAACGCACTGTGACACCCGGTCCCAGAGGGGGAAAGGACAGTGTATCTAACGCACTGTGACACCCGGTCCCAGAGGGTGAAAGGACAGTGTATCTAACGCACTGTGACACCCGGTCCCAGAGGGGGAAAGGGCAGTGTATCTAACGCACTGTGACACCCGGTCCCAGAGGGGGAAAGGACAGTGTATCTAACACACTGTGACACCCGGTCCCAGAGGGGGAAAGGACAGTGTATCTAACGCACTGTGACACCCGGTCCCAGAGGGGGAAAGGACAGTGTATCTTACGCACTGTGACACCCGGTCCCAGAGGGGGAAAGGACAGTGTATCTAACGCACTGTGACACCCAGTCCCAGAGGGGGAAAGGACAGTGTATCTAACGCACTGTGACACCCGGTCCCAGAGGGGGAATGGACAGTGTATCTAACGCACTGTGACACCCGGTCCCAGAGGGGGAAAGGACAGTGTATCTAACGCACTGTGACACCCGCTCCCAGAGGGGGAAAGGACAGTGTATCTAACGCACTGTGACACCCGCTCCCAGAGGGGGAAAGGACAGTGTATCTAACGCACTGTGACACCCGGTCCCAGAGGGGGAAAGGACAGTGTATCTAACGCACTGTGACACCCGGTTCCAGAGGGGGAAAGGACAGTGTATCTAACGCACTGTGACACCCGATCCCAGAGGGGGGAAAGGACAGTGTATGTAACGCACTGTGACACCCGGTCCCAGAGGGGGAAAGGACAGTGTATCTCACGCACTGTGACACCGAGTCCCAGTGGGGGAAAGGACAGTGTATCTAACGCACTGTGACACCCGGTCCCAGAGGGGGAAAGGACAGTGTATCTAACGCACTGTGACACCCGGTCCCAGAGGGGGAAAGGACAGTGTATCTAACGCACTGTGACACCCGGTCCCAGAGGGGGAAAGGACAGTGTATCTAACGCACTGTGACACCCGGTCCCAGAGGGGGAAAGGACAGTGTATCTAACGCACTGGGACACCTGGTCCCAGAGGGGGAAAGGACAGTGTATCTAACGCACTGTGACACCCAGTCCCAGAGGGGGAAAGGACAGTGTATCTAACGCACTGTGACACCCGGTCCCAGAGGGGGAAAGGACAGTGTATCTAACGCAATGTGACACCCGGTCCCAGAGGGGGAAAGGACAGTGTATCTAACGCACTGTGACACCCGGTCCCAGAGGGGGAAAGAACAGTGTATCTAACGCACTGTGACACCCGGTCCCAGAGGGGGAAAGGACAGTGTATCTAACGCACTGTGACACCCGGTCCCAGAGGGGGAAAGGACAGTGTATCTAACGCACTGTGACACCCGGTCCCAGAGGGGGAAAGGACAGTGTATCTAACGCAATGTGACACCCGGTCCCAGAGGGTGAAACGACAGTGTATCTAAAGCACTGTGACACCCGCTCCCAGAGGGGGAAAGGACAGTGTATCTAACGCACTGTGACACCTGCTCCCAGAGGGGGAAAGGACAGTGTATCTAACGCACTGTGACACCCGGTCCCAGAGGGGGGAAAGGACAGTGTATATAACGCACTGTGACACCCGGTCCCAGAGGGGGAAAGGACAGTGTATCTAACGCACTGTGACACCCGGTCCCAGAGGGTGAAAGGACAGTGTATCTAAAGCACTGTGACACCCGCTCCCAGAGGGGGAAAGGACAGTGTATCTAACGCACTGTGACACCCGCTCCCAGAGGGGGGAAAGGACAGTGTATCTAACGCACTGTGACACCCGGTCCCAGAGGGGGAAAGGACAGTGTATCTAACGCACTGTGACACCCGGTCCCAGAGGGGGAAAGGACAGTGTATCTAACGCACCGTGACACCTGGTACCAGGGGGGGAAAGGACAGTGTATCTAACGCACTGTGACACCCGGTCCCAGAGGGTGAAAGGACAGTGTATCTAAAGCACTGTGACACCCGCTCCCAGAGGGGGAAAGGACAGTGTATCTAACGCACTGTGACACCCGGTCCCAGAGGGGGAAAGGACAGTGTATCTAACGCACTGTGACACCCGGTCCCAGAGGAGGAAAGGACAGTGTATCTCACGCACTGTGACACCCGGTCCCAGAGGGGGAAAGGACAGTGTATCTAACGCACTGTGACACCCAGTCCCAGAGGGGGAATGGACATTGTATCTGATGCACTGTGACACCCGGTCCAAGAGGGGGAAAGGACAGTGTATCTAACGCACTGTGACACCCGGTCCCAGAGGGGGAAAGGACAGTGTATCTAACGCACTGTGACACCCGGTCCCAGAGGGGGAAAGGACAGTGTATCTAACGCACTGTGACACCCGGTCCCAGAGGGGGAAAGGACAGTGTATCTAACGCACTGTGACACCCGGTCCCAGAGGGGGAAAGGACAGTGTATCTAACGCACTGTGACACCCGGTCCCAGAGGGGGAAAGGACAGTGTATCTAACGCACTGTGACACATGCTCCCAGAGGGGGAAAGGACAGTGTATCTAACGCACTGTGACACCCGGTCCCAGAGGGGGAAAGGACAGTGTATCTAACGCAATGTGACACCCGGTCCCAGAGGGTGAAAGGACAGTGTATCTAACGCACTGTGACACCCGGTCCCAGAGGGGGAAAGGACAGTGTATCTAACGCACTGTGACACCCGGTCCCAGAGGGTGAAAGGACAGTGTATCTAAAGCACTGTGACACCCGCTCCCAGAGGGGGAAAGGACATTGTATCTAACGCACTGTGACACCCGCTCCCAGAGGGGGGAAAGGACAGTGTATCTAACGCACTGTGACACCCGGTCCCAGAGGGGGAAAGGACAGTGTATCTAACGCACTGTGACACCCGGTCCCAGAGGGGGAAAGGACAGTGTATCTAACGCACCGTGACACCTGGTACCAGGGGGGGAAAGGACAGTGTATCTAACGCACTGTGACACCCGGTCCCAGAGGGTGAAAGGACAGTGTATCTAAAGCACTGTGACACCCGCTCCCAGAGGGGGAAAGGACAGTGTATCTAACGCACTGTGACACCCGGTCCCAGAGGGGGAAAGGACAGTGTATCTAACGCACTGTGACACCCGGTCCCAGAGGAGGAAAGGACAGTGTATCTCACGCACTGTGACACCCGGTCCCAGAGGGGGAAAGGACAGTGTATCTAACGCACTGTGACACATGTCCCAGAGGGGGAATGGACATTGTATCTGATGCACTGTGACACCCGGTCCAAGAGGGGGAAAGGACAGTGTATCTAACGCACTGTGACACCCGGTCCCAGAGGGGGAAAGGACAGTGTATCTAACGCACTGTGACACCCGGTCCCAGAGGGGGAAAGGACAGTGTATCTAACGCACTGTGACACCCGGTCCCAGAGGGGGAAAGGACAGTGTATCTAACGCACTGTGACACCCGGTCCCAGAGGGGGAAAGGACAGTGTATCTAACGCACTGTGACACCCGGTCCCAGAGGGGGAAAGGACAGTGTATCTAACGCACTGTGACACATGCTCCCAGAGGGGGAAAGGACAGTGTATCTAACGCACTGTGACACCCGGTCCCAGAGGGGGAAAGGACAGTGTATCTAACGCAATGTGACACCCGGTCCCAGAGGGTGAAAGGACAGTGTATCTAACGCACTGTGACACCCGGTCCCAGAGGGGGAAAGAACAGTGTATCTAACGCACTGTGACACCCGGTCCCAGAGGGGGAAAGGACAGTGTATCTAACGCACTGTGACACCCGGTCCCAGAGGGGGAAAGGACAGTGTATCTAACGCACTGTGACACCCGGTCCCAGAGGGGGAAAGGACAGTGTATCTAACGCACTGTGACACCCGGTCCCAGAGGGGGAAAGGACAGTGTATCTAACGCACTGTGACACCTGCTCCCAGAGGGGGAAAGGACAGTGTATCTAACGCACTGTGACACCCGGTCCCAGAGGGGGAAAGGACAGTGTATCTAACGCACTGTGACACCCGCTCCCAGAGGGTGAAAGGACAGTGTATCTAACGCACTGTGACACCCGGTCCCAGAGGGTGAAAGGACAGTGTATCTAACGCACTGTGACACCCGGTCCCAGAGGGGGAAATGACAGTGTATCTAACGCACTGTGACACCCGGTCCCAGAGGGGGAAAGGACAGTGTATCTAACGCACTGTGACACGCGGTCCCAGAGGGGGAAAGGACAGTGTATCTAAAGCACTGTGACACCCGCTCCCAGAGGGGGAAAGGACAGTGTATCTAACGCACTGTGACACCTGCTCCCAGAGGGGGACAGGACAGTGTATCTAACGCACTGTGACACCCGGTCCCAGAGGGGGAAAGGACAGTGTATCTAACGCACTGTGACACCCGATCCCAGAGGGTGAAAGGACAGTGTATCTAAAGCACTGTGACACCCGGTCCCAGAGGGGGAAAGGACAGTGTATCTAACGCACTGTGACACCCGGTCCCAGAGGGGGAAAGGACAGTGTATCTAACGCACTGTGACACCCGGTCCCAGAGGGGGAAATGACAGTGTATCTAACGCACTGCGACACCCGGTCCCAGAGGGGGAAAGGACAGTGTATCTAACGCACTGTGACACCCGGTCCCAGAGGGGGAAAGGACAGTGTATCTAATGCACTGTGACACCCAGTCCCAGAGGGGGAAAGGACAGTGTATCTAACGCACTGTGACACCCGGTCCCAGAGGGGGAAAGGACAGTGTATCGAACGCACTGTGACACCCGGTCCCAGAGGGGGAAAGGACAGTGTATCTAACGCACTGTGACACCCAGTCCCAGAGGGGGAAAGGACAGTGTATCTAACGCACTGTGACACCCAGTCCCAGAGGGGGAAAGGACAGTGTATCTAACGCACTGTGACACCCAGTCCCAGAGGGGGAAAGGACAGTGTATCTAACGCACTGTGACACCCAGTCCCAGAGGGGGAAAGGACAGTGTATCTAACGCACTGTGACACCCGGTCCCAGAGGGGGAAAGGACAGTGTATCTAACGCACTGTGACACCCAGTCCCAGAGGGGGGAATGGACAGTGTATCTAACGCACTGTGACACCCGGTCCCAGAGGGGGAAAGGACAGTGTATCTAACGCACTGTGACACACGGTCCCAGAGGGGGTAAGGACAGTGTATCTAACGCACTGTGACACCCAGTCCCAGAGGGGGAAAGGACAGTGTATCTAACGCACTGTGACACCCAGTCCCAGAGGGGGGAAAGGACAGTGTATCTAACGCACTGAAACACCCGGTCCCAGAGGGGGAAAGGACAGGGTATCTAACGCGCTGTGACACCCGGTCCCAGAGGGGGGAAAGGACAGTGTATCTAACGCACTGTGACTCCCGGTCCCAGAGGGTGAAAGGACAGTGTATCTAACGCACTGTGACACCCGGTCCCAGAGGGGGGAAAGGACAGTGTATCTAACGCACTGTGACACCCGGTCCCAGAGGGGGAAAGGACAGTGTATCTAACGCACTGTGACACCCGGTCACAGAGGGGGAGAGGACAGTGTATCTAACGCACTGTGACACCCAGTCCCAGAGGGGGGAAAGGACAGTGTATCTAACGCACTGAAACACCCGGTCCCAGAGGGGGAAAGGACAGTGTATCTAACGCGCTGTGACACCCGGTCCCAGAGGGGGGAAAGGACAGTGTATCTAACGCACTGTGTCACCCAGTCCCAGAGGGGGAAAGGACAGTGTATCTAACGCACTGTGACACCCGGTCCCAGAGGGGGAAAGGACAGTGTATCTAACGCACTGTGACACCCAGTCCCAGAGGGGGAAGGACAGTGTATCTAACGCACTGTGACACCCGGTCCCAGAGGGGGGAAGGACAGTGTATCTAGCGCACTGTGACACCCAGTCCCAGAGGGGGAAGGACAGTGTATCCAGTGCACTGTGACACCCGGTCCCAGAGGGGGGAAAGGACAGTGTATCTAACGCACTGTGACACCCAGTCCCAGAGGGGGAAGGACAGTGTATCTAACGCACTGTGACACCCAGTCCCAGAGGGGGAAGGACAGTGTATCTAACGCACTGTGACACCCGGTCCCAGAGGGGGAAAGGACAGTTTATCTAACGCACTGTGACACCCGGTCCCAGAGGGGGAAAGGACAGTGTATCTAACGCACTGTGACACCCAGTCCCAGAGGGGGAAAGGACAGTGTATCAAACGCACTGTGACACCCGGAACCAGAGGGGGAAAGGACAGTGTATCTAACGCACTGTGACACCCAGTCCCAGAGGGGGGAAAGGACAGTGTATCTAACGCACTGTGACACCCGGTCCCAGAGGGGGAAAGGACAGTGTATCTAACGCACTGTGACACCCGGTCCCAGAGGGGGAAAGGACAGTGTATCTAACGCACTGTGACACCCAGTCCCAGAGGGGGAAAGGACAGTGTATCTAACGCACTGTGACACCCGGTCCCAGAGGGGGAAAGGACAGTGTATCTAACGCACTGTGACACCCGGTCCCAGAGGGGGAAAGGACAGTGTATCTAACGCACTGTGACACCCGGTCCCAGAGGGGGAAATGACAGTGTATCTAACGCACTTTGACACCCGGTCCCAGAGGGGGAAAGGACAGTGTATCTAACGCACTGTGACACCCGGTCCCAGAGGGGGAAAGGACAGGGTATCTAACGCACTGTGACACCCGGTCCCAGAGGGGGAAAGGACAGTGTATCTAACGCACTGTGACACCCGGTCCCAGAGGGGGAAAGGACAGTGTATCTAACGCACTGTGACACCCAGTCCCAGAGGGGGAAGGACAGTGTATCTAACGCACTGTGACACCCAGTCCCAGAGGGGGAAGGACAGTGTATCTAACGCACTGTGACACCCTGTCCCAGAGGGGGAAGGACAGTGTATCGAAAGCACTGTGACACCCGGTCCCAGAGGAGGAAAGGACAGTGTATCTAACGCACTGTGACACCCGGTCCCAGAGGGGGAAAGGACAGTGTATCTAACGCACTGTGACACCCGGTCCCAGAGGGGGAAAGGACAGTGTATCTAACGCACTGTGACACCCAGTCCCAGAGGGGGAAAGGACAGTGTATCTAACGCACTGTGACACCCGGTCCCAGAGGGGTAAAGGACAGTGTATCTAACGCACTGTGACACCCGGTCCCAGAGGGTGAAAGGACAGTGTATCTAACGCACTGTGACACCCGGTCCCAGAGGGGGAAAGGACAGTGTATCTAACGCACTGTGACACCCGGTCCCAGAGGGGGAAAGGACAGTGTATCTAACGCACTGTGACACCCAGTCCCAGAGGGGGAAAGGACAGTGTATCTAACGCACTGTGACACCCGGTCCCAGAGGGGGAATGGACAGTGTATCTAACGCACTGTGACACCCGGTCCCAGAGGGGGAAAGGACAGTGTATCTAACGCACTGTGACACCCGGTCCCAGAGGGGGAAAGGACAGTGTATCTAACGCACTGTGACACCCGGTCCCAGAGGGGGAAAGGACAGTGTATCTAACGCACTGTGACACCCGGTCCCAGAGGGGGAAAGGACAGTGTATCTAACGCACTGTGACACCCGGTTCCAGAGGGGGAAAGGACAGTGTATCTAACGCACTGTGACACCCGATCCCAGAGGGGGGAAAGGACAGTGTATGTAACGCACTGTGACACCCGGTCCCAGAGGGGGAAAGGACAGTGTATCTCACGCACTGTGACACCCAGTCCCAGTGGGGGAAAGGACAGTGTATCTAACGCACTGTGACACCCGGTCCCAGAGGGGGAAAGGACAGTGTATCTAACGCACTGTGACACCCGGTCCCAGAGGGGGAAAGGACAGTGTATCTAACGCACTGTGACACCCGGTCCCAGAGGGGGAAAGGACAGTGTATCTAACGCACTGTGACACCCGGTCCCAGAGGGGGAAAGGACAGTGTATCTAACGCACTGGGACACCTGGTCCCAGAGGGGGAAAGGACAGTGTATCTAACGCACTGTGACACCCAGTCCCAGAGGGGGAAAGGACAGTGTATCTAACGCACTGTGACACCCGATCCCAGAGGGTGAAAGGACAGTGTATCTAAAGCACTGTGACACCCGGTCCCAGAGGGGGAAAGGACAGTGTATCTAACGCACTGTGACACCCGATCCCAGAGGGGGAAAGGACAGTGTATCTCACGCACTGTGACACCCGGTCCCAGCGGGGGAAAGGACAGTGTATCTAATGCACTGTGACACCCAGTCCCAGAGGGGGAAAGGACAGTGTATCTAACGCACTGTGACACCCGGTCCCAGAGGGGGAAAGGACAGTGTATCGAACGCACTGTGACACCCGGTCCCAGAGGGTGAAAGGACAGTGTATCTAAAGCACTGTGACACCCGCTCCCAGAGGGGGAAAGGACAGTGTATCTAACGCACTGTGACACCCGCTCCCAGAGGGGGGAAAGGACAGTGTATCTAACGCACTGTGACACCCGGTCCCAGAGGGGGAAAGGACAGTGTATCTAACGCACTGTGACACCCGGTCCCAGAGGGGGAAAGGACAGTGTATCTAACGCACTGTGACACCTGGTACCAGGGTGGGAAAGGACAGTGTATCTAACGCACTGTGACACCCGGTCCCAGAGGGTGAAAGGACAGTGTATCTAAAGCACTGTGACACCCGCTCCCAGAGGGGGTAAGGACAGTGTATCTAACGCACTGTGACACCCGGTCCCAGAGGGGGAAAGGACTGTGTATCTAACGCACTGTGACACCCGGTCCCAGAGGAGGAAAGGACAGTGTATCTAACGCACTGTGACACCCGGTCCCAGAGGGGGAAAGGACAGTGTATCTAACGCACTGTGACACCCAGTCCCAGAGGGGGAATGGACATTGTATCTGACGCACTGTGACACCCGGTCCAAGAGGGGGAAAGGACAGTGTATCTAACGCACTGTGACACCCGGTCCCAGAGGGGGGAAGGACAGTGTATCTAACGCAATGTGACACCCGGTCCCAGAGGGTGAAAGGACAGTGTATCTAACGCACTGTGACACCCGGTCCCAGAGGGGGAAAGAACAGTGTGTCTAACGCACTGTGACACCCGGTCCCAGAGGGGGAAAGGACAGTGTATCTAACGCACTGTGACACCCGGTCCCAGAGGGGGAAAGGACAGTGTATCTAACGCACTGTGACACCCGGTACCAGAGGGGGAACGGACAGTGTATCTAACGCAATGTGACACCCGGTCCCAGAGGGTGAAAGGACAGTGTATCTAAAGCACTGTGACACCCGCTCCCAGAGGGGGAAAGGACAGTGTATCTAACGCACTGTGACACCCGGTCCCAGAGGGGGAAAGGACAGTGTATCTAACGCACTGTGACTCCCGGTCCCAGAGGGGGGAAAGGACAGTGTATCTAACGCACTGTGACACCCGGTCCCAGAGGGGGGAAAGGACAGTGTATCTAACGCACTGTGACACCCGGTCCCAGAGGGGGAAAGGACAGTGTATCTCACGCACTGTGACACCCGGTCCCAGAGGGGGAAAGGACAGTGTATCTCACGCACTGTGACACCCAGTCCCCGTGGGGGAAAGGACAGTGTATCTAACGCACTGTGACACCCGGTCCCAGAGGGGGAAAGGACAGTGTATCTAACGCACTGTGACACCCGGTCCCAGAGGGGGAAAGGACAGTGTATCTAACGCACTGTGACACCCGGTCCCAGAGGGGGAAAGGACAGTGTATCTAACGCACTGTGACACCCGGTCCCAGAGGGGGAAAGGACAGTGTATCTAACGCACTGGGACACCTGGTCCCAGAGGGGGAAAGGACAGTGTATCTAACGCACTGTGACACCCAGTCCCAGAGGGGGAAAGGACAGTGTATCTAAAGCACTGTGACACCCAGTCCCAGAGGGGGAAAGGACAGTGTATCTAACGCACTGTGACACCCAGTCCCAGAGGGGGAAAGGACAGTTTATCTAACGCACTGTGACACCCAGTCCCAGAGGGGGAAAGGACAGTGTATCTAACGCACTGTGACACCCGGTGCCAGAGGGGGAAAGGACAGTGTATCTAACGCACTGTGACACCTGCTCCCAGAGGGGGAAAGGACAGTGTATCTAACGCACTGTGACACCCGGTCCCAGAGGGGGAAAGGACAGTGTATCTAACGCACTGTGACACCCGGTCCCAGAGGGGGAAAGGACAGTGTATCTAACGCACTGTGACACCCGGTCCCAGAGGGGGAAAGGACAGTGTATCTAACGCACTGTGACACCCGATCCCAGAGGGTGAAAGGACAGTGTATCTAAAGCACTGTGACACCCGGTCCCAGAGGGGGAAAAGACAGTGTATCTAACGCACTGTGACACCCGATCCCAGAGGGGGAAAGGACAGTGTATCTCACGCACTGTGACACCCGGTCCCAGAGGGGGAAAGGACAGTGTATCTAACGCACTGTGACTCCCGGTCCCAGAGGGTGAAAGGACAGTGTATCTAACGCACTGTGACACCCGGTCCCAGAGGGGGAAAGGACAGTGTATCTAACGCACTGTGACACCCGGTCCCAGAGGGGGAAAGGACAGTGTATCTAACGCACTGTGACACCCGGTCCCAGAGGGGGAAAGGACAGTGTATCTATCGCACTGTGACACCCAGTCCCAGAGGGGGAAAGGACAGTGCATCTAACGCACTGTGACACCCGGTCCCAGAGGGGGAAGGACAGTGTATCTAACGCACTGTGACACCCGGTCCCAGAGGGGGAAAGGACAGTGTATCTAACGCACTGTGACACCCGGTCCCAGAGGGGGAAAGGACAGTGTATCTAACGCACTGTGACACCCAGTCCCAGAGGGGGAAGGACAGTGTATCTAATGCACTGTGACACCCAGTCCCAGAGGGGGAAGGACAGTGTATCTAACGCACTGTGACACCCAGTCTCAGAGGGGGAAGGACAGTGTATCGAACGCACTGTGACACCCGGTCCCAGAGGGGGAAAGGACAGTGTATCTAACGCACTGTGACACCCGGTCCCAGAGGGGGAAAGGACAGTGTATCTAACGCACTGTGACACCCGGTCCCAGAGGGGGAAAGGACAGTGTATCTAACGCCCTGTGACACCCAGTCCCAGAGGGGGAACGGACCGTGTATCTAACGCACTGTGACACCCGGTCCCAGAGGGGGAAAGGACAGTGTATCTAACGCACTGTGACACCCGGTCCCAGAGGGGGAAAGGACAGTGTATCTAACGCACTGTGACACCCGGTCCCAGAGGGTGAAAGGACAGTGTATCTAAAGCACTGTGACACCCGCTCCCAGAGGGGGAAAGGACAGTGTATCTAACGCACTGTGACACCCGCTCCCAGAGGGGGAAAGGACAGTGTATCTAACGCACTGTGACACCCGGTCCCAGAGGGGGAAAGGACAGTGTATCTAACGCACTGTGACACCCGGTCCCAGAGGGGGAAAGGACAGTGTATCTAACGCACTGTGACACCCAGTCCCAGAGGGGGAATGGACATTGTATCTGACGCACTGCTACACCCGGTCCAAGAGGGGGAAAGGACAGTGTATCTAACGCACTGTGACACCCGGTCCCAGAGGGGGGAAGGACAGTGTATCTAACGCACTGTGACACCCGGTCCCAGAGGGGGAAAGGACAGTGTATCTAACGCACTGTGACACCCGGTCCCAGAGGGGGAAAGGACAGTGTATCTAACGCAATGTGACACCCGGTCCCAGAGGGTGAAAGGACATTGTATCTAACGCACTGTGACACCCGGTCCCAGAGGGGGAAAGAACAGTGTGTCTAACGCACTGTGACACCCGGTCCCAGAGGGGGAAAGGACAGTGTATCTAACGCACTGTGACACCCGGTCCCAGAGGGGGAAAGGACAGTGTATCTAACGCACTGTGACACCCGGTCCCAGAGGGGGAAAGGACAGTGTATCTTACGCAATGTGACACCCGGTCCCAGAGGGTGAAAGGACAGTGTATCTAAAGCACTGTGACACCCGCTCCCAGAGGGGGAAAGGACAGTGTATCTAACGCACTGTGACACCCGGTCCCAGGGGGGGAAAGGACAGTGTATCTAACGCACTGTGACTCCCGGTCCCAGAGGGGGAAAGGACAGTGTATCTAACGCACTGTGACTCCCGGTCCCAGAGGGGGAAAGGACAGTGTATCTAACGCACTGTGACACCCGGTCCCAGAGGGGGAAAGGACAGTGTATCTAACGCACTGTGACACCCGGTCCCAGAGGGGGAAAGGACAGTGTATCTAACGCCCTGTGACACCCAGTCCCAGAGGGGGAACGGACAGTGTATCTAACGCACTGTGACACCCGGTCCCAGAGGGGGAAAGGACAGTGTATCTAACGCACTGTGACACCCGGTCCCAGAGGGGGAAAGGACAGTGTATCTAACGCACTGTGACACCCGGTCCCAGAGGGGGAAAGGGCAGTGTATCTTACGCACTGTGACACCCGGTCCCAGAGGGGGAAAGGACAGTGTATCTAACGCACTGTGACACCCAGTCCCAGAGGGGGAAAGGACAGTGTATCTAACGCACTGTGACACCCGGTCCCAGAGGGGGAATGGACAGTGTATCTAACGCACTGTGACACCCAGTCCCAGAGGGGGAAGGACAGTGTATCTAATGCACTGTGACACCCAGTCCCAGAGGGGGAAGGACAGTGTATCTAACGCACTGTGACACCCAGTCCCAGAGGGGGAAAGGACAGTGTATCTAACGCACTGTGACACCCAGTCCCAGAGGGGGAAGGACAGTGTATCTAATGCACTGTGACACCCAGTCCCAGAGGGGGAAGGACAGTGTATCTAACGCACTGTGACACCCAGTCCCAGAGGGGGAAGGACAGTGTATCGAACGCACTGTGACACCCAGTCCCAGAGGGGGAAGGACAGTGTATCTAATGCACTGTGACACCCGGTCCCAGAGGGGGAAAGGACAGTGTATCTAACGCACTGTGACACCCGGTCCCAGAGGGGGAAAGGACAGTGTATCTAAAGCACTGTGACACCCAGTCCCAGAGGGGGAAAGGACAGTGTATCTAACGCACTGTGACACCCGGTCCCAGAGGGGGAAAGGACAGTGTATCTAACGCACTGGGACACCTGGTCCCAGAGGGGGAAAGGACAGTGTATCTAACGCACTGTGACACCCAGTCCCAAAGGGGGAAAGGACAGTGTATCAAAAGCACTGTGACACCCAGTCCCAGAGGGGGAAAGGACAGTGTATCTAACGCACTGTGACACCCAGTCCCAGAGGGGGAAAGGACAGTGTATCTAACGCACTGTGACACCCAGTCCCAGAGGGGGAAAGGACAGTGTATCTAACGCACTGTGACACCCGGTCCCAGAGGGGGAAAGGACAGTGTATCTAACGCACTGTGACACCCAGTCCCAGAGGGGGAAAGGACAGTGTATCTAACGCACTGTGACACCCGGTCCCAGAGGGGGAAAGGACAGTGTATCTAACGCACTGTGACACCTGCTCCCAGAGGGGGAAAGGACAGTGTATCTAACGCACTGTGACACCCGGTCCCAGAGGGGGAAAGGACAGTGTATCTAACGCACTGTGACACCCGGTCCCAGAGGGGGAAAGGACAGTGTATCTAACGCACTGTGACACCCGGTCCCAGAGGGGGAAAGGACAGTGTATCTAACGCACTGTGACACCCGATCCCAGAGGGTGAAAGGACAGTGTATCTAACGCACTGTGACACCCGGTCCCAGAGGGGGAAAGGACAGTGTTTCTAACGCACTGTGACACCCGATCCCAGAGGGGGAAAGGACAGTGTATCTAACGCACTGTGTCACCCGGTCCCAGAGGGGGAAAGGACAGTGTATCTAACGCACTGTGAAACCCGGTCCCAGAGGGGGAAAGGACAGTGTATCTAACGCGCTGTGACACCCGGTCCCAGAGGGGGAAAGGACAGTGTATCTAACGCACTGTGACACCCGGTCCCAGAGGGGGAAAGGACAGTGTTTCTAACGCACTGTGACACCCGGTCCCAGAGGGGGAAAGGACAGTGTATCTAACGCACTGTGACACCCGGTCCCAGAGGGGGAAAGGACAGTGTATCTAATGCACTGTGACACCCAGTCCCAGAGGGGGAAAGGACAGTGTATCTAACGCACTGTGACACCCGGTCCCAGAGGGGGAAAGGACAGTGTATCGAACGCACTGTGACACCCGGTCCCAGAGGGTGAAAGGACAGTGTATCTAAAGCACTGTGACACCCGCTCCCAGAGGGGGAAAGGACAGTGTATCTAACGCACTGTGACACCCGCTCCCAGAGGGGGGAAAGGACAGTGTATCTAACGCACTGTGACACCCGGTCCCAGAGGGGGAAAGGACAGAGTATCTAACGCACTGTGACACCCGGTCCCAGAGGGGGAAAGGACAGTGTATCTAACGCACTGTGACACCTGGTACCAGGGGGGGAAAGGACAGTGTATCTAATGCACTGTGACACCCGGTCCCAGAGGGTGAAAGGACAGTGTATCTAAAGCACTGTGACACCCGCTCCCAGAGGGGGAAAGGACAGTGTATCTAACGCACTGTGACACCCGGTCCCAGAGGGGGAAAGGACAGTGTATCTAACGCACTGTGACACCCGGTCCCAGAGGAGGAAAGGACAGTGTATCTAACGCACTGTGACACCCGGTCCCAGAGGGGGAAAGGACAGTGTATCTAACGCACTGTGACACCCAGTCCCAGAGGGGGAATGGACATTGTATCTGACGCACTGCTACACCCGGTCCAAGAGGGGGAAAGGACAGTGTATCTAACGCACTGTGACACCCGGTCCCAGAGGGGGGAAGGACAGTGTATCTAACGCACTGTGACACCCGGTCCCAGAGGGGGAAAGGACAGTGTATCTAACGCACTGTGACACCCGGTCCCAGAGGGGGAAAGGACAGTGTATCTAACGCAATGTGACACCCGGTCCCAGAGGGTGAAAGGACATTGTATCTAACGCACTGTGACACCCGGTCCCAGAGGGGGAAAGAACAGTGTGTCTAACGCACTGTGACACCCGGTCCCAGAGGGGGAAAGGACAGTGTATCTAACGCACTGTGACACCCGGTCCCAGAGGGGGAAAGGACAGTGTATCTAACGCACTGTGACACCCGGTCCCAGAGGGGGAAAGGACAGTGTATCTTACGCAATGTGACACCCGGTCCCAGAGGGTGAAAGGACAGTGTATCTAAAGCACTGTGACACCCGCTCCCAGAGGGGGAAAGGACAGTGTATCTAACGCACTGTGACACCCGGTCCCAGAGGGGGAAAGGACAGTGTATCTAACGCACTGTGACTCCCGGTCCCAGAGGGGGAAAGGACAGTGTATCTAACGCACTGTGACTCCCGGTCCCAGAGGGGGAAAGGACAGTGTATCAAACGCACTGTGACTCCCGGTCCCAGAGGGGGAAAGGACAGTGTATCTAACGCACTGTGACTCCCGGTCCCAGAGGGGGAAAGGACAGTGTATCTAACGCACTGTGACACCCGGTCCCAGAGGGGGAAAGGACAGTGTATGTAACGCACTGTGACACCCGGTCCCAGAGGGGGAAAGGACAGTGTATCTCACGCACTGTGACACCCAGTCCCAGTGGGGGAAAGGACAGTGTATCTAACGCACTGTGACACTCGGTCCCAGAGGGGGAAAGGACAGTGTATCTAACGCACTGTGACACCCGGTCCCAGAGGGGGAAAGGACAGTGTATCTAACGCACTGTGACACCCGGTCCCAGAGGGGGAAAGGACAGTGTATCTAACGCACTGTGACACCCGGTCCCAGAGGGGGAAAGGACAGTGTATCTAACGCACTGGGACACCTGGTCCCAGAGGGGGAAAGGACAGTGTATCTAACGCACTGTGACACCCAGTCCCAGAGGGGGAAAGGACAGTGTATCTAAAGCACTGTGACACCCAGTCCCAGAGGGGGAAAGGACAGTGTATCTAACGCACTGTGACACCCAGTCCCAGAGGGGGAAAGGACAGTGTATCTAACGCACTGTGACACCCAGTCCCAGAGGGGGAAAGGACAGTGTATCTAACGCACTGTGACACCCGGTCCCAGAGGGGGAAAGGACAGTGTATCTCATGCACTGTGACACCTGCTCCCAGAGGGGGAAAGGACAGTGTATCTAACGCACTGTGACACCCGGTCCCAGAGGGGGAAAGGACAGTGTATCTAACGCACTGTGACACCCGGTCCCAGAGGGGGAAAGGACAGTGTATCTAACGCACTGTGACACCCGGTCCCAGAGGGGGAAAGGACAGTGTATCTAACGCACTGTGACACCCGATCCCAGAGGGTGAAAGGACAGTGTATCTAAAGCACTGTGACACCCGGTCCCAGAGGGGGAAAGGACAGTGTATCTAACGCAATGTGACACCCGATCCCAGAGGGGGAAAGGACAGTGTATCTCACGCACTGTGACACCCGGTCCCAGAGGGGGAAAGGACAGTGTATCTAATGCACTGTGACACCCAGTCCCAGAGGGGGAAAGGACAGTGTATCTAACGCACTGTGACACCCGGTCCCAGAGGGGGAAAGGACAGTGTATCGAACGCACTGTGACACCCGGTCCCAGAGGGTGAAAGGACAGTGTATCTAAAGCACTGTGACACCCGCTCCCAGAGGGGGAAAGGACAGTGTATCTAACGCACTGTGACACCCGCTCCCAGAGGGGGGAAAGGACAGTGTATCTAACGCACTGTGACACCCGGTCCCAGAGGGGGAAAGGACAGTGTATCTAACGCACTGTGACACCCGGTCCCAGAGGGGGAAAGGACAGTGTATCTAACGCACTGTGACACCTGGTACCAGGGGGGGAAAGGACAGTGTATCTAACGCACTGTGACACCCGGTCCCAGAGGGGGAAAGGACAGTGTATCTAAAGCACTGTGACACCCGCTCCCAGAGGGGGAAAGGACAGTGTATCTAACGCACTGTGACACCCGCTCCCAGAGGGGGAAAGGACAGTGTATCTAACGCACTGTGACACCCGGTCCCAGAGGAGGAAAGGACAGTGTATCTAACGCACTGTGACACCCGGTCCCAGAGGGGGAAAGGACAGTGTATCTAACGCACTGTGACACCCAGTCCCAGAGGGGGAATGGACATTGTATCTGACGCACTGTGACACCCGGTCCAAGAGGGGGAAAGGACAGTGTATCTAACGCACTGTGACACCCGGTCCCAGAGGGGGGAAGGACAGTGTATCTAACGCACTGTGACACCCGGTCCCAGAGGGGGAAAGGACAGTGTATCTAACGCACTGTGACACCCGGTCCCAGAGGGGGAAAGGACAGTGTATCTAACGCAATGTGACACCCGGTCCCAGAGGGGGAAAGGACAGTGTATCTAACGCACTGTGACACCCGGTCCCAGAGGGGGAAAGAACAGTGTGTCTAACGCACTGTGACACCCGGTCCCAGAGGGGGAAAGGACAGTGTATCTAACGTACTGTGACACCCGGTCCCAGAGGGGGAAAGGACAGTGTATCTAACGCACTGTGACACCCGGTCCCAGAGGGGGAAAGGACAGTGTATCTAACGCACTGTGACAACCGGTCCCAGAGGGGGAAAGGACAGTGTATCTAACGCACTGTGACACCCGGTCCCAGAGGGGGAAAGGACAGTGTATCTAACGCAATGTGACACCCGGTCCCAGAGGGTGAAAGGACAGTGTATCTAAAGCACTGTGACACCCGCTCCCAGAGGGGGAAAGGACAGTGTATCTAACGCACTGTGACACCCGGTCCCAGAGGGGGAAAGGACAGTGTATCTAACGCACTGTGACTCCCGGTCCCAGAGGGGGGAAAGGACCGTGTATCTAACGCACTGTGACACCCGGTCCCAGAGGGGGAAAGGACAGTGTATCTAACGCACTGTGACACCTGCTCCCAGAGGGGGAAAGGACAGTGTATCTAACGCACTGTGACACCCGGTCCCAGAGGGGGAAAGGACAGTGTATCTAACGCACTGTGACACCCGGTCCCAGAGGGGGAAAGGAAAGTGTATCTAAAGCACTGTGACACCCGCTCCCAGAGGGTGAAAGGACAGTGTATCTAACGCACTGTGACACCCGGTCCCAGAGGGTGAAAGGACGGTGTATCTAACGCACTGTGACACCCGGTCCCAGAGGGGGAAATGACAGTGTATCGAATGCACTGTGACACCCGGTCCCAGAGGGGGAGAGGACAGTGTATCTAACGCACTGTGACACCCGGTCCCAGAGGGGGAAAGGACAGTGTATCTAACGCACTGTGACACCCGCTCCCAGAGGGGGAAAGGACAGTGTATCTAACGCACTGTGACACCTGCTCCCAGAGGGGGAAAGGACAGTGTATCTAACGCACTGTGACACCCGGTCCCAGAGGGGGAAAGGACAGTGTATCTAACGCACTGTGACACCCGGTCCCAGAGGGGGAAAGGACAGTGTATCTAACGCACTGTGACACCCGGTCCCAGAGGGGGAAAGGACAGTGTATCTAACGCACTGTGACACCCGGTCCCAGAGGGGGAAAGGACAGTGTATCTAACGCACTGTGACACCCGATCCCAGAGGGTGAAAGGACAGTGTATCTAAAGCACTGTGACACCCGGTCCCAGAGGGGGAAAGGACAGTGTATCTAACGCACTGTGACACCCGGTCACAGAGGGGGAAATGACAGTGTATCTAACGCACTGCGACACCCGGTCCCAGAGGGGGAAAGGACAGTGTATCTAACGCAGTGTGTCACCCGGTCCCAGAGGGGGAAAGGACAGTGTATCTAACGGACTGTGACACCCGGTCCCAGAGGGGGAAAGGACAGTGTATCTAACGCACTGTGACACCCGGTCCCAGAGGGGGAAAGGACAGTGTATCTAACGCACTGTGACACCCGGTCCCAGAGGGGGAAAGGACAGTGTATCTAATGCACTGTGACACCCAGTCCCAGAGGGGGAAAGGACAGTGTATCTAACGCACTGTGACACCCGGTCCCAGAGGGGGAAAGGACAGTGTATCGAACGCACTGTGACACCCGGTCCCAGAGGGGGAAAGGACAGTGTATCTAACGCACTGTGACACCCAGTCCCAGAGGGGGAAAGGACAGTGTATCTAACGCACTGTGACACCCAGTCCCAGAGGGGGAAAGGACAGTGTATCTAACGCACTGTGACACCCAGTCCCAGAGGGGGAAAGGACAGTGTATCTAACGCACTGTGACACCCGGTCCCAGAGGGGGAAAGGACAGTGTATCTAACGCACTGTGACACCCGGTCCCAGAGGGGGAAAGGACAGTGTATCTAACGCACTGTGACACCCAGTCCCAGAGGGGGGAATGGACAGTGTATCTAACGCACTGTGACACCCGGTCCCAGAGGGGGAAAGGACAGTGTATCTAACGCACTGTGACACACGGTCCCAGAGGGGGTAAGGACAGTGTATCTAACGCACTGTGACACCCAGTCCCAGAGGGGGAAAGGACAGTGTATCTAACGCACTGTGACACCCAGTCCCAGAGGGGGGAAAGGACAGTGTATCTAACGCACTGAAACACCCGGTCCCAGAGGGGGAAAGGACAGTGTATCTAACGCGCTGTGACACCCGGTCCCAGAGGGGGGAAAGGACAGTGTATCTAACGCACTGTGACACCCAGTCCCAGAGGGGGAAAGGACAGTGTATCTAACGCACTGTGACTCCCGGTCCCAGAGGGTGAAAGGACAGTGTATCTAACGCACTGTGACACCCGGTCACAGAGGGGGAGAGGACAGTGCATCTAACGCACTGTGACACCCAGTCCCAGAGGGGGGAAAGGACAGTGTATCTCACGCACTGAAACACCCGGTCCCAGAGGGGGAAAGGACAGTGTATCTAACGCGCTGTGACACCCGGTCCCAGAGGGGGGAAAGGACAGTGTATCTAACGCACTGTGTCACCCAGTCCCAGAGGGGGAAAGGACAGTGTATCTAACGCACTGTGACACCCGGTCCCAGAGGGGGAAAGGACAGTGTATCTAACGCACTGTGACACCCAGTCCCAGACGGGGAAGGACAGTGTATCTAACGCACTGTGACACCCGGTCCCAGAGGGGGGAAGGACAGTGTATCTAACGCACTGTGACACCCAGTCCCAGAGGGGGAAGGACAGTGTATCTAACGCACTGTGACACCCAGTCCCAGAGGGGGAAGGACAGTGTATCTAACGCACTGTGACACCCAGTCCCAGAGGGGGAAGGACAGTGTATCTAACGCACTGTGACACCCGGTCCCAGAGGGGGAAAGGACAGTGTATCTAACGCACTGTGACACCCGGTCCCAGAGGGGGAAAGGACAGTGTATCTAACGCACTGTGACACCCGGTCCCAGAGGGGGAAAGGACAGAGTATCTAACGCACTGTGACACCCGGTCCCAGAGGGGGAAAGGACAGTGTATCTAATGCACTGTGACACCCGGTCCCAGAGGGGGAAAGGACAGTGTATGTAACGCACTGTGACACCCGGTCCCAGAGGGGGAAAGGACAGTGTATCTAACGCACTGTGACACCCGGTCTCAGAGGGGGAAAGGACAGTGTATCTAACGCACTGTGACACCCGGTCCCAGAGGGGGAAAGGACAGTGTATCTAACGCACTGAGACACCCGGTCCCAGAGGGTGAAAGGACAGTGTATCTAACGCACTGTGACACCCGGTCCCAGAGGGGGAAAGGACAGTGTATCTAACGCACTGTGACACCCGGTCCCAGAGGGGGAAAGGACAGTGTATCTAACGCACTGTGACACCCGGTCCCAGAGGGGGAAAGGACAGTGTATCTAACGCACTGTGACACCCGGTCCCAGAGGGGGAAAGGGCAGTGTATCTTACGCACTGTGACACCCGGTCCCAGAGGGGGAAAGGACAGTGTATCTAACGCACTGTGACACCCAGTCCCAGAGGGGGAAAGGACAGTGTATCTAACGCACTGTGACACCCGGTCCCAGAGGGGGAAAGGACAGTGTATCTAACGCACTGTGACACCCGGTCCCAGAGGGGGAAAGCACAGTGTATCTAACGCACTGTGACACCCGGTCCCAGAGGGGGAAAGGACAGTGTATCTAACGCACTGAGACACCCGGTCCCAGAGGGGGAAAGGACAGTGTATCTAACGCACTGTGACACCCGGTCCCAGAGGGGGAAAGGACAGTGTATCTAACGCACTGTGACACCCAGTCCCAGAGGGGGAAAGGACAGTGTATCTAACGCACTGTGACACCCGGTTCCAGAGGGGGAAAGGACAGTGTATCTAACGCACTGTGACACCCGGTCCCAGAGGGGGGAAAGGACAGTGTATGTAACGCACTGTGACACCCGGTCCCAGAGGGGGAAAGGACAGTGTATCTCACGCACTGTGACACCCAGTCCCAGTGGGGGAAAGGACAGTGTATCTAACGCACTGTGACACCCGGTCCCAGAGGGGGAAAGGACAGTGTATCTAACGCACTGTGACACCCGGTCCCAGAGGGGGAAAGGACAGTGTATCTAACGCACTGTGATACCCGCTCCCAGAGGGGGAAAGGACAGTGTATCTAACGCACTGTGACACCCGGTCCCAGAGGGGGAAAGGACAGTGTATCTAACGCACTGGGACACCTGGTCCCAGAGGGGGAAAGGTCAGTGTATCTAACGCACTGTGACACCCAGTCCCAGAGGGGGAAAGGACAGTGTATCTAAAGCACTGTGACACCCAGTCCCAGAGGGGGAAAGGACAGTGTATCTAACGCACTGTGACACCCAGTCCCAGAGGGGGAAAGGACAGTGTATCTAACGCACTGTGACACCCAGTCCCAGAGGGGGAAAGGACAGTGTATCTAACGCACTGTGACACCCGGTCCCAGAGGGGGAAAGGGCAGTGTATCTAACGCACTGTGACACCTGCTCCCAGAGGGGGAAAGGACAGTGTATCTAACGCACTGTGACACCCGGTCCCAGAGGGGGAAAGGACAGTGTATCTAACGCACTGTGACACCCGGTCCCAGAGGGGGAAAGGACAGTGTATCTAACGCACTGTGACACCCGGTCCCAGAGGGGGAAAGGACAGTGTATCTAACGCACTGTGACACCCGATCCCAGAGGGGGAAAGGACAGTGTATCTAAAGCACTGTGACACCCGGTCCCAGAGGGGGAAAGGACAGTGTATCTAACGCACTGTGACACCCGGTCCCAGAGGGGGAAAGGACAGTGTATCTAACGCACTGTGACACCCGGTCCCAGAGGGGGAAATGACAGTGTATCTAACGCACTGTGACACCCGGTCCCAGAGGGGGAAAGGACAGTGTATCTAACGCACTGCGACACCCGGTCCCAGAGGGGGAAAGGACAGTGTATCTAACGCACTGTGACACCCGGTCCCAGAGGGGGAAAGGACAGTGTATCTAATGCACTGTGACACCCAGTCCCAGAGGGGGAAAGGACAGTGTATCTAACGCACTGTGACACCCGGTCCCAGAGGGGGAAAGGACAGTGTATCGAACGCACTGTGACACCCGGTCCCAGAGGGGGAAAGGACAGTGTATCTAACGCACTGTGACACCCAGTCCCAGAGGGGGAAAGGACAGTGTATCTAACGCACCGTGACACCCAGTCCCAGAGGGGGAAAGGACAGTGTATCTAACGCACTGTGACACCCAGTCCCAGAGGGGGAAAGGAGAGTGTATCTAACGCACTGTGACACCCAGTCCCAGAGGGGGAAAGGACAGTGTATCTAACGCACTGTGACACCCAGTCCCAGAGGGGGAAAGGACAGTGTATCTAACGCACTGTGACACCCAGTCCCTGAGGGGGGAATGGACAGTGTATCTAACGCACTGTGACACCCGGTCCCAGAGGGGGAAAGGACAGTGTATCTAACGCACTGTGACACCCGGTCCCAGAGGGGGAAAGGACAGTGTATCTAACGCACTGTGACACCCGGTCCCAGAGGGGGAAAGGACAGTGTATCTAACGCACTGTGACACCCAGTCCCAGAGGGGGAAAGGACAGTGTATCTAACACACTGTGACACCCAGTCCCAGAGGGGGGAAAGGACAGTGTATCTAACGCACTGAAACACCCGGTCCCAGAGGGGGAAAGGACAGTGTATCTAACGCGCTGTGACACCCGGTCCCAGAGGGGGGAAAGGACAGTGTATCTAACGCACTGTGACACCCAGTCCCAGAGGGGGAAAGGACAGTGTATCTAACGCACTGTGACTCCCGGTCCCAGAGGGTGAAAGGACAGTGTATCTAACGCACTGTGACACCCGGTCCCAGAGGGGGAGAGGACTGTGTATCTAACGCACTGTGACACCCAGTCCCAGAGGGGGGAAAGGACAGTGTATCTAACGCACTGAAACACCCGGTCCCAGAGGGGGAAAGGACAGTGTATCTAACGCGCTGTGACACCCGGTCCCAGAGGGGGGAAAGGACAGTGTATCTAATGCACTGTGACACCCAGACCCAGAGGGGGAAAGGACAGTGTATCTAACGCACTGTGACACCCGGTCCCAGAGGGGGAAAGGACAGTGTATCTAACGCACTGTGACACCCGGTCCCAGAGGGGGAAAGGACAGTGTATCTAACGCACTGTGACACCCAGTCCCAGAGGGGGAAGGACAGTGTATCTAACGCACTGTGACACCCGGTCCCAGAGGGGGGAAGGACAGTGTATCTAACGCACTGTGACACCCAGTCCCAGAGGGGGAAGGACAGTGTATCTAACGCACTGTGACACCCAGTCCCAGAGGGGGAAGGACAGTGTATCTAACGCACTGTGACACCCGGTCCCAGAGGGGGAAAGGACAGTGTATCTAACGCACTGTGACACCCAGTCCCAGACGGGGAAGGACAGTGTATCTAACGCACTGTGACACCCGGTCCCAGAGGGGGGAAGGACAGTGTATCTAACGCACTGTGACACCCAGTCCCAGAGGGGGAAGGACAGTGTATCTAACGCACTGTGACACCCAGTCCCAGAGGGGGAAGGACAGTGTATCTAACGCACTGTGACACCCAGTCCCAGAGGGGGAAGGACAGTGTATCTAACGCACTGTGACACCCGGTCCCAGAGGGGGAAAGGACAGTGTATCTAACGCACTGTGACACCCGGTCCCAGAGGGGGAAAGGACAGTGTATCTAACGCACTGTGACACCCGGTCCCAGAGGGGGAAAGGACAGAGTATCTAACGCAGTGTGACACCCGGTCCCAGAGGGGGAAAGGACAGTGTATCTAATGCACTGTGACACCCGGTCCCAGAGGGGGAAAGGACAGTGTATGTAACGCACTGTGACACCCGGTCCCAGAGGGGGAAAGGACAGTGTATCTAACGCACTGTGACACCCGGTCTCAGAGGGGGAAAGGACAGTGTATCTAACGCACTGTGACACCCGGTCCCAGAGGGGGAAAGGACAGTGTATCTAACGCACTGAGACACCCGGTCCCAGAGGGTGAAAGGACAGTGTATCTAACGCACTGTGACACCCGGTCCCAGAGGGGGAAAGGGCAGTGTATCTTACGCACTGTGACACCCGGTCCCAGAGGGGGAAAGGACAGTGTATCTAACGCACTGTGACACCCAGTCCCAGAGGGGGAAAGGACAGTGTATCTAACGCACTGTGACACCCGGTCCCAGAGGGGGAAAGGACAGTGTATCTAACGCACTGTGACACCCGGTCCCAGAGGGGGAAAGCACAGTGTATCTAACGCACTGTGACACCCGGTCCCAGAGGGGGAAAGGACAGTGTATCTAACGCACTGAGACACCCGGTCCCAGAGGGGGAAAGGACAGTGTATCTAACGCACTGTGACACCCGGTCCCAGAGGGGGAAAGGACAGTGTATCTAACGCACTGTGACACCCAGTCCCAGAGGGGGAAAGGACAGTGTATCTAACGCACTGTGACACCCGGTTCCAGAGGGGGAAAGGACAGTGTATCTAACGCACTGTGACACCCGGTCCCAGAGGGGGGAAAGGACAGTGTATGTAACGCACTGTGACACCCGGTCCCAGAGGGGGAAAGGACAGTGTATCTCACGCACTGTGACACCCAGTCCCAGTGGGGGAAAGGACAGTGTATCTAACGCACTGTGACACCCGGTCCCAGAGGGGGAAAGGACAGTGTATCTAACGCACTGTGACACCCGGTCCCAGAGGGGGAAAGGACAGTGTATCTAACGCACTGTGATACCCGCTCCCAGAGGGGGAAAGGACAGTGTATCTAACGCACTGTGACACCCGGTCCCAGAGGGGGAAAGGACAGTGTATCTAACGCACTGGGACACCTGGTCCCAGAGGGGGAAAGGTCAGTGTATCTAACGCACTGTGACACCCAGTCCCAGAGGGGGAAAGGACAGTGTATCTAAAGCACTGTGACACCCAGTCCCAGAGGGGGAAAGGACAGTGTATCTAACGCACTGTGACACCCAGTCCCAGAGGGGGAAAGGACAGTGTATCTAACGCACTGTGACACCCAGTCCCAGAGGGGGAAAGGACAGTGTATCTAACGCACTGTGACACCCGGTCCCAGAGGGGGAAAGGGCAGTGTATCTAACGCACTGTGACACCTGCTCCCAGAGGGGGAAAGGACAGTGTATCTAACGCACTGTGACACCCGGTCCCAGAGGGGGAAAGGACAGTGTATCTAACGCACTGTGACACCCGGTCCCAGAGGGGGAAAGGACAGTGTATCTAACGCACTGTGACACCCGGTCCCAGAGGGGGAAAGGACAGTGTATCTAACGCACTGTGACACCCGATCCCAGAGGGGGAAAGGACAGTGTATCTAAAGCACTGTGACACCCGGTCCCAGAGGGGGAAAGGACAGTGTATCTAACGCACTGTGACACCCGGTCCCAGAGGGGGAAAGGACAGTGTATCTAACGCACTGTGACACCCGGTCCCAGAGGGGGAAATGACAGTGTATCTAACGCACTGTGACACCCGGTCCCAGAGGGGGAAAGGACAGTGTATCTAACGCACTGCGACACCCGGTCCCAGAGGGGGAAAGGACAGTGTATCTAACGCACTGTGACACCCGGTCCCAGAGGGGGAAAGGACAGTGTATCTAATGCACTGTGACACCCAGTCCCAGAGGGGGAAAGGACAGTGTATCTAACGCACTGTGACACCCGGGCCCAGAGGGGGAAAGGACAGTGTATCGAACGCACTGTGACACCCGGTCCCAGAGGGGGAAAGGACAGTGTATCTAACGCACTGTGACACCCAGTCCCAGAGGGGGAAAGGACAGTGTATCTAACGCACCGTGACACCCAGTCCCAGAGGGGGAAAGGACAGTGTATCTAACGCACTGTGACACCCAGTCCCAGAGGGGGAAAGGAGAGTGTATCTAACGCACTGTGACACCCAGTCCCAGAGGGGGAAAGGACAGTGTATCTAACGCACTGTGACACCCAGTCCCAGAGGGGGAAAGGACAGTGTATCTAACGCACTGTGACACCCAGTCCCTGAGGGGGGAATGGACAGTGTATCTAACGCACTGTGACACCCGGTCCCAGAGGGGGAAAGGACAGTGTATCTAACGCACTGTGACACCCGGTCCCAGAGGGGGAAAGGACAGTGTATCTAACGCACTGTGACACCCGGTCCCAGAGGGGGAAAGGACAGTGTATCTAACGCACTGTGACACCCAGTCCCAGAGGGGGAAAGGACAGTGTATCTAACACACTGTGACACCCAGTCCCAGAGGGGGGAAAGGACAGTGTATCTAACGCACTGAAACACCCGGTCCCAGAGGGGGAAAGGACAGTGTATCTAACGCGCTGTGACACCCGGTCCCAGAGGGGGGAAAGGACAGTGTATCTAACGCACTGTGACACCCAGTCCCAGAGGGGGAAAGGACAGTGTATCTAACGCACTGTGACTCCCGGTCCCAGAGGGTGAAAGGACAGTGTATCTAACGCACTGTGACACCCGGTCCCAGAGGGGGAGAGGACTGTGTATCTAACGCACTGTGACACCCAGTCCCAGAGGGGGGAAAGGACAGTGTATCTAACGCACTGAAACACCCGGTCCCAGAGGGGGAAAGGACAGTGTATCTAACGCGCTGTGACACCCGGTCCCAGAGGGGGGAAAGGACAGTGTATCTAATGCACTGTGACACCCAGACCCAGAGGGGGAAAGGACAGTGTATCTAACGCACTGTGACACCCGGTCCCAGAGGGGGAAAGGACAGTGTATCTAACGCACTGTGACACCCGGTCCCAGAGGGGGAAAGGACAGTGTATCTAACGCACTGTGACACCCAGTCCCAGAGGGGGAAGGACAGTGTATCTAACGCACTGTGACACCCGGTCCCAGAGGGGGGAAGGACAGTGTATCTAACGCACTGTGACACCCAGTCCCAGAGGGGGAAGGACAGTGTATCTAACGCACTGTGACACCCAGTCCCAGAGGGGGAAGGACAGTGTATCTAACGCACTGTGACACCCAGTCCCAGAGGGGGAAGGACAGTGTATCTAACGCACTGTGACACCCGGTCCCAGAGGGGGAACGGACAGTGTATCTAACGCACTGTGACACCCGGTCCCAGAGGGGGAAAGGACAGTGTATCTAACGCACTGTGACACCCAGTCCCAGAGGGGGAAAGGACAGTGTATCAAACGCACTGTGACACCCAGTCCCAGAGGGGGAAAGGACAGTGTATCTAACGCACTGTGACACCCAGTCCCAGAGGGGGGAAAGGACAGTGTATCTAACGCACTGTGACACCCGGTCCCAGTGGGGGGAAAGGACAGTGTATCTAACGCACTGTGACACCCGGTCCCAGAGGGGGAAAGGACAGTGTATCTAACGCACTGTGACACCCGGTCCCAGAGGGGGAAAGGACAGTGTATCTAACGCACTGTGACACCCGGTCCCAGAGGGGGAAAGGACAGTGTATCTAACGCACTGTGATACCCGGACCCAGAGGGGGAAAGGACAGTGTATCTAACGCACTGTGACACCCGGTCCCAGAGGGGGAAAGGACAGTGTATCTAACGCACTGTGACACCCGGTCCCAGATGGGGAAAGGACAGTGTATCTAACGCACTGTGACACCCGGTCCCAGAGGGGGAAAGGACAGTGTATCTAACGCACTGTGACACCCGGTCCCAGAGGGGGAAAGGACAGTGTATCTAACGCACTGTGACACCCAGTCCCAGAGGGGGAAGGACAGTGTATCTAACGCACTGTGACACCCAGTCCCAGAGGGGGAAGGACAGTGTATCGAACGCACTGTGACACCCGGTCCCAGAGGGGGAAAGGACAGTGTATCTAACTCACTGTGACACCCGGTCCCAGAGGGGGAAAGGACAGTGTATCTAACGCACTGTGACACCCAGTCCCAGAGGGGGAAAGGACAGTGTATCTAACGCACTGTGACACCCGGTCCCAGAGGGGGAAAGGACAGTGTATCTAACGCACTGTGACACCCGGTCCCAGAGGGGGAAAGGACAGTGTATCTAACGCACTGTGACACCCGGTCCCAGAGGGGGAAAGGGCAGTGTATCTTACGCACTGTGACACGCGGTCCCAGAGGGGGAAAGGACAGTGTATCTAACGCACTGTGACACCCAGTCCCAGAGGGGGAATGGACAGTGTATCTAACGCACTGTGACACCCGGTCCCAGAGGGGGAAAGGACAGTGTATCTAACGCACTGTGACACCCGGTCCCAGAGGGGGAAAGGACAGTGTATCTAACGCACTGTGACACCCGGTCCCAGAGGGGGAAAGGACAGTGTATCTTATGCACTGTGACACCCAGTCCCAGAGGGGGAAAGGACAGTGTATCTAACGCACTGTGACACCCGGTCCCAGAGGGGGAAAGGACAGTGTATCTAACGCACTGTGACACCCGGTTCCAGAGGGGGAAAGGACAGTGTATCTAACGCACTGTGACACCCGGTCCCAGAGGGGGGAAAGGACAGTGTATGTAACGCACTGTGACACCCGGTCCCAGAGGGGGAAAGGACAGTGTATCTCACGCACTGGGACACCTGGTCCCAGAGGGGGAAAGGACAGTGTATCTAACGCACTGTGACACCCGGTCCCAGAGGGGGAAAGGACAGTGTATCGAACGCACTGTGACACCCCGGTCCCAGAGGGGAAAGGACAGTGTATCTAACGCACTGTGACACCCGATCCCAGAGGGGGAAAGGACAGTGTATCTAACGCACTGTGACACCCGGTCCCAGAGGGGGAAAGGACAGTGTATCTAACGCACTGGGACACCTGGTCCCAGAGGGGGAAAGGACAGTGTATCTAACGCACTGTGACACCCAGTCCCAGAGGGGGAAAGGACAGTGTATCTAACGCACTGTGACACCCAGTCCCAGAGGGGGAAAGGACAGTGTATCTAACGCACTGTGACACCCGGTCCCAGAGGGGGAAAGGACAGTGTATCTAACGCACTGTGACACCCGGTCCCAGAGGGGGAAAGGACAGTGTACCTAACGCACTGTGACACCCGGGCCCAGAGGGTGAAAGGACAGTGTATCTAACGCACTGTGACACCCGGTCCCAGAGGGGGAAAGGACAGTGTATCTAACGCACTGTGACACCCGTTCCCAGAGGGGGGAAAGGACAGTGTATCTTACGCTCTGTGACACCCGGTCCCAGAGGGGGAAAGGACAGTGTATCTAACGCACTGTGACACCCGGTCCCAGAGGGGGAAAGGACAGTGTATCTAACGCACTGTGACACCCGGTCCCAGAGGGGGAAAGGACAGTGCACCTAACGCACTGTGACACCCGGTCCCAGAGGGTGAAAGGACAGTGTATCTAACGCACTGTGACACCCGGTCCCAGAGGGGGAAAGGACAGTGTATCTAACGCACTGTGACACCCGGTCCCAGAGGGGGAAAGGACAGTGTATCTAACGCACTGTGACACCCGGTCCCAGAGGGGGGAAAGGACAGTGTATCTAATGCACTGTGACACCCAGTGCCAGAGGGGGAAAGGACAGTGTATCTAACGCACTGTGACACCCGGTCCCAGAGGGGGAAAGGACAGTGTATCTAACGCACTGTGACACCCGGTCCAAGAGGGGGAAAGGACAGTGTATCTAACGCACTGTGACACCCGTTCCCAGAGGGGGGAAAGGACAGTGTATCTAATGCACTGTGACACCCAGTGCCAGAGGGGGAAAGGACAGTGTATCTAACGCACTGTGACACCCGGTCCCAGAGGGGGAAAGGACAGTGTATCTAACGCACTGTGACACCCGGTCCAAGAGGGGGAAAGGACAGTGTACCTAACGCACTGTGACACCCGGTCCCAGAGGGTGAAAGGACAGTGTATATAACGCACTGTGACACCCGGTCCCAGAGGGGGAAAGGACCGTGTATCTAACGCACTGTGACACCCGTTCCCAGAGGGGGGAAAGGACAGTGTATCTAACGCACTGTGACACCCGGTCCCAGAGGGGGAAAGGACAGTGTATCTAACGCACTGTGACACCCGGTCCCAGAGGGGGAAAGGACAGTGTATCTAACGCACTGTGACACCCGGTCCCAGAGGGGGAAAGGACAGTGTGTCTAACGCACTGTGACACCCGGTCCCAGAGGGGGAAAGGACAGTGTATCTAACGCACTGTGACACCCGGTCCCAGAGGGGGAAAGGACAGTGTATCTAACGCACTGTGACACCCGGTCCCAGAGGGGGAAAGGACAGTGTATCTAACGCACTGTGACACCCGGTCCCAGAGGGGGAAAGGACAGTGTATCTAACGCACTGTGACACCCGGTCCCAGTGGGGGAAAGGACAGAGTATCTAATGCACTGTGACACCCGGTCCCAGAGGGGGAAAGGACAGTGTATCTAACGCACTGTGACACCCGGTCCCAGAGGGGGAAAGGACAGTGTATCTAACGCACTGTGACACCCGGTCCCAGAGGGGGGAAAGGACAGTGTATCTAACGCACTGTGACACCCGGTCCCAGAGGGGGAAAGGACAGTGTATCTAACGCACTGTGACACCCGGTCCCAGAGGGGGAAAGGACAGTGTATCTAACGCACTGTGACACCCGGTCCCAGAGGGGGAAAGTACAGTGTATCTAACGCACTGTGACACCCGGTCCCAGAGGGGGAAAGGACAGTGTATCTAACGCACTGTGACACCCGGTCCCAGAGGGGGAAAGGACAGTGTATCTAACGCACTGTGACACCCGGTCCCAGAGGGGGGAAAGGACAGTGTATCTAACGCACTGTGACACCCGGTCCCAGAGGGGGAAAGGACAGTGTGTCTAATGCACTGTGACACCCAGTCCCAGAGGGGGAAAGGACAGTGTATCTAACGCACTGTGACACCCGGTCCCAGAGGGGGAAAGGACAGTGTATCGAACGCACTGTGACACCCGGTCCCAGAGGGGGAAAGGACAGTGTATCGAACGCACTGTGACACCCAGTCCCAGAGGGGGAAAGGACAGTGTATCGAACGCACTGTGACATCCAGTCCCAGAGGGGGAAAGGACAATGTATCTAACGCACTGTGACAGCCGGTCCCAGAGGGGGAAAGGACAGTGTATCTAACGCACTGTGACACCCGGTCCCAGAGGGGGAAAGGACAGTGTATCTAACGCACTGTGACACCCGGTCCCAGAGGGGGAAAGGACAGTGTATCTAACGCACTGTGACACCCGGTCCCAGAGGGGGAAAGGACAGTGTATCTAACGCACTGTGACACCCAGTCCAAGAGGGGGAAAGGACAGTGTATCTAACGCACTGTGACACCCGGTCGCAGAGGGGGAAAGGACTGTGTATCTAACGCACTGTGACACCCGGTCCCAGAGGGGGAAAGGACAGTGTGTCTAACGCACTGTGACACCCGGTCCCAGAGGGGGAAACGACAGTGTATCTAACGCACTGTGACACCCGGTCCCAGAGGGGGAAAGGACAGTGTATCTAACGCACTGTGACACCCGGTCCCAGAGGGGGAAAGGACAGTGTATCTAACGCACTGTGACACCCAGTCCCAGAGGGGGAAGGACAGTGTATCTAACGCACTGTGACACCCAGTCCCAGAGTGGGAAGGACAGTGTATCTAACGCACTGTGACACCCGGTCCCAGAGGGGGAAAGGACAGTGTATCTAACGCACTGTGACACCCGGTCCCAGAGGGGGGAAAGGACAGTGTATCTAACGCACTGTGACACCCGGTCCCAGAGGGGGAATGGACAGTGTATCTAACGCACTGTGACTCCCGGTCCCAGAGGGGGAAAGGACAGTGTATCTAACGCACTGTGACACCCGGTCCCAGAGGGGGAAAGGACAGTGTATCTAACGCACTGTGACACCCGGTCCCAGAGGGGGAAAGGACAGTGTATCTAACGCACTGTGACACCCGGTCCCAGAGGGGGAAAGGACAGTGTATCTAACACACTGTGACACCCGGTCCCAGAGAGGGAAAGGACAGTGTATCTAACGCACTGTGACACCCGGTCCCAGAGGGGGAAAGGACAGTGTATCTAACGCACTGTGACACCCGGTCCCAGAGGGGGAAAGGGCAGTGTATCTCACGCACTGTGACACCCAGTCCCAGAGGTGGAAAGGACAGTGTATGTAACGCACTGTGACACCCGGTCCCAGAGGGGGAAAGGACAGTGTATCTAACGCACTGTGACACCCGGTCCCAGAGGGGGAAAGGACAGGGTATCTAACGCACTGTGACACTCGGTCCCAGAGGGGGGAAAGGACAGTGTATCTAACGCACTGTGACACACGGTCCCAGAGGGGGAAAGGACAGTGTATCTAACGCACTGTGACACCCGGTCCCAGATGGGGAAAGGACAGTGTATCTAACGCACTGTGACACCCGGTCCCAGAGGGAGAAAGGACAGTGTATCTAACGCACTGTGACACCCGGTCCCAGAGGGGGAAAGGACAGTGTATCTAACGCACTGTGACACCCGGTCCCAGAGGGGGAAAGGACAGTGTATCTAACGCACTGTGACACCCGGTCCCAGAGGGGGAAAGGACAGTGTATCTAACGCACTGTGACACCCGGTCCCAGAGGGGGAAAGGACAGTGTATCTAACGCACTGTGACACCCGGTCCCAGAGGGGGAAAGGACAGTGTATCTAACGCACTGTGACACCCAGTCCCAGAGGGGGAAAGGACAGTGTATCTAACGCACTGTGACACCCGGTCCCAGAGGGGGAAAGGACAGTGTATCTAACGCACTGTGACACCCGGTTCCAGAGGGGGAAAGGACAGTGTATCTAACGCACTGTGACACCCGGTCCCAGAGGGGGGAAAGGACAGTGTATCTAACGCACTGTGACACCCGGTCCCAGAGGGGGAAAGGACAGTGTATCTCACGCACTGGGACACCTGGTCCCAGAGGGGGAAAGGACAGTGTATCTAACGCACTGTGACACCCGGTCCCAGAGGGGGAAAGGACAGTGTATCTAACGCACTGGGACACCCGGTCCCAGAGGGGGAAAGGACAGTGTATCTAACGCACTGTGACACCCGGTCCCAGAGGGGGAAAGGACAGTGTATCTAACGCACTGTGACACCCGGTCCCAGAGGGGGAAAGGACAGTGTATCTAACGCACTGTGACACCCGGTCCCAGAGGGGGAAAGGACAGTGTATCTAACGCACTGTGACACCCGGTCCCAGAGGGGGAAATGACAGTGAATCTAACGCACTGTGACACCCGGTCCCAGAGGGGGAAAGGACAGTGTATCTAACGCTCTGTGACACCCGGTCCCAGAGGGGGAAAGGACAGTGTATCTAACGCACTGTGACACCCAGTCCCAGAGGGGGAAAGGACAGTGTATCTAACGCACTGTGACACCCAGTCCCAGAGGGGGAAAGGACAGTGTATCTAACGCACTGTGAGACCCAGTCCCAGAGGGGGAAAGGACAGTGTATCTAACGCACTGTGACACCCAGTCCCAGAGGGGGAAAGGACAGTGTATCTAACGCACTGTGACACCCGGTCCCAGAGGGTGAAAGGACATTGTATCTGACGCACGGTGACACCCGGTCCCAGAGGGGGAAAGGACAGTGTATCTAACGCACTGTGACACCCGTTCCCAGAGGGGGAAAAGGACAGTGTATCTAACGCACTGTGACACCCGGTCCCAGAGGGGGAAAGGACAGTGTATCTAACACACTGTGACACCCGGTCCCAGAGGGGAAAAGGACAGTGTGTCTAACGCACTGTGACACCCGGTCCCAGAGGGGGAAAGGACAGTGTATCTAACGCACTGTGACACCCGGTACCAGAGGGGGAAAGGACAGTGTATCTAACGCACTGTGACACCCGGTCCCAGAGGGGGAAAGGACAGTGTATCTAACGCACTGTGACACCCGGTCCCAGAGGGGGAAAGGACAGTGTATCTAACGCACTGTGACACCCGGTCCCAGAGGGGGAAAGGACAGTGTATCTTACGCACTGTGACACCCGGTCCCAGAGGGGGAAAGGACAGTGTATCTAACGCACTGTGACACCCGGTCCCAGAGGGGGAAAGGACAGTGTATCTAACGCACTGTGACACCCGGTCCCAGAGGGGGAAGGGACAGTGTATCTAACGCACTGTGACACCCGGTCCCAGAGGGGGAAAGGACAGTGTATCTAACGCACTGTGACACCCGGTCCCAGAGGGGGAAAGGACAGTGTATCTAACGCACTGTGACACCCGGTCCCAGAGGGGGAAAGGACAGTGTATCTAACGCACTGTGACACCCGGTCCCAGAGGGGGAAAGGACAGTGTATCTAACGCACTGTGACACCCGGTCTCAGAGGGGGAAAGGACAGTGTACCTAATGCACTGTGACACCCGGTCCCAGAGGGGGAAAGGACAGTGGATGTAACACACTGTGACACCCGGTCCCACAGGGGGAAAGGACAGTGTATCTAACGCACTGTGACACCCGGTCCCAGAGGGTGGAAAGGACAGTGTATCTAACGCACTGTGACACCCGGTCCCAGAGGGGGAAAGGACAGTGTATCTAATGCACTGTGACACCCAGTCCCAGAGGGGGAAAGGACAGTGTATCTAACGCACTGTGACACCCGGTCCCAGAGGGGGAAAGGACAGTGTATCGAACGCACTGTGACACCCGGTCCCAGAGGGGGAAAGGACAGTGTATCTAACGCACTGCGACACCCGGTCCCAGAGGGGGAAAGGACAGTGTATCTAACGCACTGTGACACCCAGTCCCAGAGGGGGAAAGGACAGTGTATCTAACGCACTGTGACACCCAGTCCCAGAGGGGGAAAGGACAGTGTATCTAACGCACTGTGACACCCGGTACCAGAGGGGGAAAGGACAGTGTATCTAACGCACTGTGACACCCGGTCCCAGAGGGGGAAAGGACAGTGTATCTAACGCACTGTGACACCCGGTCCCAGAGGGGGAAAGGACAGTGTATCTAACGCACTGTGACACCCGGTCCCAGAGGGGGAAAGGACAGTGTATCTTACGCACTGTGACACCCGGTCCCAGAGGGGGAAAGGACAGTGTATCTAACGCACTGTGACACCCGGTCCCAGAGGGGGAAAGGACAGTGTATCTAACGCACTGTGACACCCGGTCCCAGAGGGGGAAGGGACAGTGTATCTAACGCACTGTGACACCCGGTCCCAGAGGGGGAAAGGACAGTGTATCTAACGCACTGTGACACCCGGTCCCAGAGGGGGAAAGGACAGTGTATCTAACGCACTGTGACACCCGGTCCCAGAGGGGGAAAGGACAGTGTATCTAACGCACTGTGACACCCGGTCCCAGAGGGGGAAAGGACAGTGTATCTAACGCACTGTGACACCCGGTCTCAGAGGGGGAAAGGACAGTGTACCTAATGCACTGTGACACCCGGTCCCAGAGGGGGAAAGGACATTGGATGTAACACACTGTGACACCCGGTCCCACAGGGGGAAAGGACAGTGTATCTAACGCACTGTGACACCCGGTCCCAGAGGGGGAAAGGACAGTGTATCTAACGCCCTGTGACACCCGGTCCCAGAGGGGGAAAGGACAGTGTATCTAACGCACTGTGACACCCGGTCCCAGAGGGGGAAAGGGCAGTGTATCTAACGCACTGTGACACCCGGTCCCAGAGGGTGGAAAGGACAGTGTATCTAACGCACTGTGACACCCGGTCCCAGAGGGGGAAAGGACAGTGTATCTAATGCACTGTGACACCCAGTCCCAGAGGGGGAAAGGACAGTGTATCTAACGCACTGTGACACCCGGTCCCAGAGGGGGAAAGGACAGTGTATCGAACGCACTGTGACACCCGGTCCCAGAGGGGGAAAGGACAGTGTATCTAACGCACTGCGACACCCGGTCCCAGAGGGGGAAAGGACAGTGTATCTAACGCACTGTGACACCCAGTCCCAGAGGGGGAAAGGACAGTGTATCTAACGCACTGTGACACCCAGTCCCAGAGGGGGAAAGGACAGTGTATCTAACGCACTGTGACACCCGGTCCCAGAGGGGGAAAGGACAGTGTATCTAACGCACTGTGACACCCAGTCCCAGAGGGGGGAAAGGACAGTGTATCTAACGCACTGTGACACCCGGTCCCAGAGGGGGAAAGGACACTGTATCGAACGCGCTGTGACACCCGGTCCCAGAGGGGGGAAAGGACAGTGTATCTAACGCACTGTGACACCCGGTCCCAGAGGGGGAAAGGACAGTGTATCTAACGCACTGTGACACCCGGTCCCAGAGGGGGAAAGGACAGTGTATCTAACGCACTGTGACACCCGGTCCCAGAGGGGGAAAGGACAGTGTATCTAACGCACTGTGACACCCAGTCCCAGAGGGGGAAAGGACAGTGTATCTAACGCACTGTGACACCCAGTCCCAGAGGGGGAAAGGACAGTGTATCTAACGCACTGTGACACCCGGTCCCAGAGGGGGAAAGGACAGTGTATCTAACGCACTGTGACACCCAGTCCCAGAGGGGGGAAAGGACAGTGTATCTAACGCACTGTGACACCCGGTCCCAGAGGGGGAAATGACACTGTATCGAACGCGCTGTGACACCCGGTCCCAGAGGGGAAAGGACAGTGTATCTAACGCACTGTGACACCCAGTCCCAGAGGGGGAAAGGACAGTGTATCTAACGCACTGTGACACCCGGTCCCAGAGGGGGAAAGGACAGTGTATCTAACGCACTGTGACACCCGGTCCCAGAGGGGGAAAGGACAGTGTATCTAACGCACTGTGACACCCAGTCCCAGAGGGGGAAGGACAGTGTATCTAACGCACTGTGACACCCGGTCCCAGAGGGGGAAAGACAGTGTATCTAACGCACTGTGACACCCAGTCCCAGAGGGGGAAGGACAGTGTATCTAACGCACTGTGACACCCAGTCCCAGAGGGGGAAGGACAGTGTATCTAACGCACTGTGACACCCGGTCCCAGAGGGGGAAAGGACAGTGTATCTAACGCACTGTGACACCCGGTCACAGAGGGGGGAAAGGACAGTGTATCTAACGCACTGTGACACCCGGTCCCAGAGGGGGAAAGGACAGTGTATCTAACGCACTGTGACACCCGGTCCCAGAGGGGGAAAGGACAGTGTATCTAACGCACTGTGACACCCGGTCCCAGAGGGGGAAAGGACAGTGTATCTAACGCACTGTGACACCCAGTCCAAGAGGGGTAAAGGACAGTGTATCTAACGCACTGTGACACCCGGTCGCAGAGGGGGAAAGGACTGTGTATCTAACGCACTGTGACACCCGGTCCCAGAGGGGGAAAGGACAGTGTGTCTAACGCACTGTGACACCCGGTCCCAGAGGGGGAAACGACAGTGTATCTAACGCACTGTGACACCCGGTCCCAGAGGGGGAAAGGACAGTGTATCTAACGCACTGTGACACCCGGTCCCAGAGGGGGAAAGGACAGTGTATCTAACGCACTGTGACACCCAGTCCCAGAGGGGGAAGGACAGTGTATCTAACGCACTGTGACACCCAGTCCCAGAGTGGGAAGGACAGTGTATCTAACGCACTGTGACACCCGGTCCCAGAGGGGGAAAGGACAGTGTATCTAACGCACTGTGACACCCGGTCCCAGAGGGGGGAAAGGACAGTGTATCTAACGCACTGTGACTCCCGGTCCCAGAGGGGGAAAGGACAGTGTATCTAACGCACTGTGACACCCGGTCCCAGAGGGGGAAAGGACAGTGTATCTAACGCACTGTGACACCCGGTCCCAGAGGGGGAAAGGACAGTGTATCTAACGCACTGTGACACCCGGTCCCAGAGGGGGAAAGGACAGTGTATCTAACACACTGTGACACCCGGTCCCAGAGGGGGAAAGGACAGTGTATCTAACGCAATGTGACACCCGGTCCCAGAGGGGGAAAGGACAGTGTATCTAACGCACTGTGACACCCGGTCCCAGAGGGGGAAAGGGCAGTGTATCTCACGCACTGTGACACCCAGTCCCAGAGGTCGAAAGGACAGTGTATGTAACGCACTGTGACACCCGGTCCCAGAGGGGGAAAGGACAGTGTATCTAACGCACTGTGACACCCGGTCCCAGAGGGGGAAAGGACAGGGTATCTAACGCACTGTGACACTCGGTCCCAGAGGGGGGAAAGGACAGTGTATCTAACGCACTGTGACACACGGTCCCAGAGGGGGAAAGGACAGTGTATCTAACGCACTGTGACACCCGGTCCCAGATGGGGAAAGGACAGTGTATCTAACGCACTGTGACACCCGGTCCCAGAGGGAGAAAGGACAGTGTATCTAACGCACTGTGACACCCGGTCCCAGAGGGGGAAAGGACAGTGTATCTAACGCACTGTGACACCCGGTCCCAGAGGGGGAAAGGACAGTGTATCTAACGCACTGTGACACCCGGTCCCAGAGGGGGAAAGGACAGTGTATCTAACGCACTGTGACACCCGGTCCCAGAGGGGGAAAGGACAGTGTATCTAACGCACTGGGACACCCGGTCCCAGAGGGGGAAAGGACAGTGTATCTAACGCACTGTGACACCCGGTCCCAGAGGGGGAAAGGACAGTGTATCTAACGCACTGTGACACCCGGTCCCAGAGGGGGAAAGGACAGTGTATCTAACGCACTGTGACACCCGGTCCCAGAGGGGGAAAGGACAGTGTATCTAACGCACTGTGACTCCCGGTCCCAGAGGGGGAAACGACAGTGAATCTAACGCACTGTGACACCCGGTCCCAGAGGGGGAAAGGACAGTGTATCTAACGCTCTGTGACACCCGGTCCCAGAGGGGGAAAGGACAGTGTATCTAACGCACTGTGACACCCAGTCCCAGAGGGGGAAAGGACAGTGTATCTAACGCACTGTGACACCCAGTCCCAGAGGGGGAAAGGACAGTGTATCTAACGCACTGTGAGACCCAGTCCCAGAGGGGGAAAGGACAGTGTATCTAACGCACTGTGACACCCAGTCCCAGAGGGGGAAAGGACAGTGTATCTAACGCACTGTGACACCCGGTCCCAGAGGGTGAAAGGACATTGTATCTGACGCACGGTGACACCCGGTCCCAGAGGGGGAAAGGACAGTGTATCTAACGCACTGTGACACCCGTTCCCAGAGGGGGAAAAGGACAGTGTATCTAACGCACTGTGACACCCGGTCCCAGTGGGGGAAAGGACAGTGTATCTAACACACTGTGACACCCGGTCCCAGAGGGGGAAAGGACAGTGTATCTAACGCACTGTGACACCCGGTCCCAGAGGGGAAAAGGACAGTGTGTCTAACGCACTGTGACACCCGGTCCCAGAGGGGGAAAGGACAGTGTATCTAACGCACTGTGACACCCGGTACCAGAGGGGGAAAGGACAGTGTATCTAACGCACTGTGACACCCGGTCCCAGAGGGGGAAAGGACAGTGTATCTAACGCACTGTGACACCCGGCCCCAGAGGGGGAAAGGACAGTGTATCTTACGCACTGTGACACCCGGTCCCAGAGGGGGAAAGGACAGTGTATCTAACGCACTGTGACACCCGGTCCCAGAGGGGGAAAGGACAGCGTATCTAACGCACTGTGACACCCGGTCCCAGAGGGGGAAGGGACAGTGTATCTAACGCACTGTGACACCCGGTCCCAGAGGGGGAAAGGACAGTGTATCTAACGCACTGTGACACCCGGTCCCAGAGGGGGAAAGGACAGTGTATCTAACGCACTGTGACACCCGGTCCCAGAGGGGGAAAGGACAGTGTATCTAACGCAGTGTGACACCCGGTCCCAGAGGGGGAAAGGACAGTGTATCTAACGCACTGTGACACCCGGTCTCAGAGGGGGAAAGGACAGTGTACCTAATGCACTGTGACACCCGGTCCCAGAGGGGGAAAGGACAGTGGATGTAACACACTGTGACACCCGGTCCCACAGGGGGAAAGGACAGTGTATCTAACGCACTGTGACACCCGGTCCCAGAGGGTGGAAAGGACAGTGTATCTAACGCACTGTGACACACGGTCCCAGAGGGGGTAAGGACAGTGTATCTAATGCACTGTGACACCCAGTCCCAGAGGGGGAAAGGACAGTGTATCTAACGCACTGTGACACCCGGTCCCAGAGGGGGAAAGGACAGTGTATCGAACGCACTGTGACACCCGGTCCCAGAGGGGGAAAGGACAGTGTATCTAACGCACTGCGACACCCGGTCCCAGAGGGGGAAAGGACATTGTATCTAACGCACTGTGACACCCAGTCCCAGAGGGGGAAAGGACAGTGTATCTAACGCACTGTGACACCCAGTCCCAGAGGGGGAAATGACAGTGTATCTAACGCACTGTGACACCCGGTCCCAGAGGGGGAAAGGACAGTGTATCTAACGCATTGTGACACCCGGTCCCAGAGGGGGAAAGGACAGTGTATCTAACGCACTGTGACACCCGGTCCCAGAGGGGGAAAGGACAGTGTATCTAACGCACTGTGACACCCGGTCCCAGAGGGGGAAAGGACAGTGTATCTAACGCACTGTGACACCCAGTCCCAGAGGGGGAAAGGACAGTGTATCTAACGCACTGTGACACCCGGTCCCAGAGGGGGAAAGGACAGTGTATCTAACGCACTGTGACACCCGGTTCCAGAGGGGGAAAGGACAGTGTATCTAACGCACTGTGACACCCGGTCCCAGAGTGGGGAAAGGACAGTGTATCTAACGCACTGTGACACCCGGTCCCAGAGGGGGAAAGGACAGTGTATCTCACGCACTGGGACACCTGGTCCCAGAGGGGGAAAGGACAGTGTATCTAACGCACTGTGACACCCGGTCCCAGAGGGGGAAAGGACAGTGTATCTAACGCACTGGGACACCCGGTCCCAGAGGGGGAAAGGACAGTGTATCTAACGCACTGTGACACCCGGTCCCAGAGGGGGAAAGGACAGTGTATCTAACGCACTGTGACACCCGGTCCCAGAGGGGGAAAGGACAGTGTATCTAACGCACTGTGACACCCGGTCCCAGAGGGGGAAAGGACAGTGTATCTAACGCACTGTGACTCCCGGTCCCAGAGGGGGAAACGACAGTGAATCTAACGCACTGTGACACCCGGTCCCAGAGGGGGAAAGGACAGTGTATCTAACGCTCTGTGACACCCGGTCCCAGAGGGGGAAAGGACAGTGTATCTAACGCACTGTGACACCCAGTCCCAGAGGGGGAAAGGACAGTGTATCTAACGCACTGTGACACCCAGTCCCAGAGGGGGAAAGGACAGTGTATCTAACGCAATGTGAGACCCAGTCCCAGAGGGGGAAAGGACAGTGTATCTAACGCACTGTGACACCCAGTCCCAGAGGGGGAAAGGACAGTGTATCTAACGCACTGTGACACCCGGTCCCAGAGGGTGAAAGGACATTGTATCTGACGCACGGTGACACCCGGTCCCAGAGGGGGAAAGGACAGTGTATCTAACGCACTGTGACACCCGTTCCCAGAGGGGGAAAAGGACAGTGTATCTAACGCACTGTGACACCCGGTCCCAGTGGGGGAAAGGACAGTGTATCTAACACACTGTGACACCCGGTCCCAGAGGGGGAAAGGACAGTGTATCTAACGCACTGTGACACCCGGTCCCAGAGGGGAAAAGGACAGTGTGTCTAACGCACTGTGACACCCGGTCCCAGAGGGGGAAAGGACAGTGTATCTAACGCACTGTGACACCCGGTACCAGAGGGGGAAAGGACAGTGTATCTAACGCACTGTGACACCCGGTCCCAGAGGGGGAAAGGACAGTGTATCTAACGCACTGTGACACCCGGTCCCAGAGGGGGAAAGGACAGTGTATCTAACGCACGGTGACACCCGGTCCCAGAGGGGGAAAGGACAGTGTATCTTACGCACTGTGACACCCGGTCCCAGAGGGGGAAAGGACAGTGTATCTAACGCACTGTGACACCCGGTCCCAGAGGGGGAAAGGACAGTGTATCTAACGCACTGTGACACCCGGTCCCAGAGGGGGAAGGGACAGTGTATCTAACGCACTGTGACACCAGGTCCCAGAGGGGGAAAGGACAGTGTATCTAACGCACTGTGACACCCGGTCCCAGAGGGGGAAAGGACAGTGTATCTAACGCACTGTGACACCCGGTCCCAGAGGGGGAAAGGACAGTGTATCTAACGCAGTGTGACACCCGGTCCCAGAGGGGGAAAGGACAGTGTATCTAACGCACTGTGACACCCGGTCTCAGAGGGGGAAAGGACAGTGTACCTAATGCACTGTGACACCCGGTCCCAGAGGGGGAAAGGACAGTGGATGTAACACACTGTGACACCCGGTCCCACAGGGGGAAAGGACAGTGTATCTAACGCACTGTGACACCCGGTCCCAGAGGGTGGAAAGGACAGTGTATCTAACGCACTGTGACACACGGTCCCAGAGGGGGTAAGGACAGTGTATCTAATGCACTGTGACACCCAGTCCCAGAGGGGGAAAGGACAGTGTATCTAACGCACTGTGACACCCGGTCCCAGAGGGGGAAAGGACAGTGTATCGAACGCACTGTGACACCCGGTCCCAGAGGGGGAAAGGACAGTGTATCTAACGCACTGCGACACCCGGTCCCAGAGGGGGAAAGGACATTGTATCTAACGCACTGTGACACCCAGTCCCAGAGGGGGAAAGGACAGTGTATCTAACGCACTGTGACACCCAGTCCCAGAGGGGGAAAGGACAGTGTATCTAACGCACTGTGACACCCGGTCCCAGAGGGGGAAAGGACAGTGTATCTAACGCACTGTGACACCCAGTCCCAGAGGGGGGAAAGGACAATGTATCTAACGCACTGTGACACCCGGTCCCAGAGGGGGAAAGGACACTGTATCGAACGCGCTGTGACACCCGGTCCCAGAGGGGGGAAAGGACAGTGTATCTAACGCACTGTGACACCCGGTCCCAGAGGGGAAAAGGACAGTGTATCTAACGCACTGTGACACCCGGTCCCAGAGGGGGAAAGGACAGTGTATCTAACGCACTGTGACACCCGGTCCCAGAGGGGGAAAGGACAGTGTATCTAACGCACTGTGACACCCGGTCCCAGAGGGGGAAAGGACAGTGTATCTAACGCACTGTGACACCCGGTCCCAGAGGGGGAAAGGACAGTGTATCTAACGCACTGTGACACCCGGTCCCAGAGGGGGAAAGGACAGTGTATCTAACGCACTGTGACACCCGATCCCAGAGGGGGGAAAGGACAGTGTATCTAACGCACTGTGACACCCGGTCCCAGAGGGGGAAAGGACACTGTATCGAACGCGCTGTGACACCCGGTCCCAGAGGGGAAAGGACAGTGTATCTAACGCACTGTGACACCCAGTCCCAGAGGGGGAAAGGACAGTGTATCTAACGCACTGTGACACCCGGTCCCAGAGGGGGAAAGGACAGTGTATCTAACGCACTGTGACACCCGGTCCCAGAGGGGGAAAGGACAGTGTATCTAACGCACTGTGACACCCAGTCCCAGAGGGGGAAGGACAGTGTATCTAACGCACTGTGACACCCGGTCCCAGAGGGGGAAAGACAGTGTATCTAACGCACTGTGACACCCAGTCCCAGAGGGGGAAGGACAGTGTATCTAACGCACTGTGACACCCAGTCCCAGAGGGGGAAGGACAGTGTATCTAACGCACTGTGACACCCGGTCCCAGAGGGGGAAAGGACAGTGTATCTAACGCACTGTGACACCCGGTCACAGAGGGGGGAAAGGACAGTGTATCTAACGCACTGTGACACCCGGTCCCAGAGGGGGAAAGGACAGTGTATCTAACGCACTGTGACACCCGGTCCCAGAGGGGGAAAGGACAGTGTATCTAACGCACTGTGACACCCGGTCCCAGAGGGGGAAAGGACAGTGTATCTAACGCACTGTGACACCCGGTCCCAGAGGGGGAAAGGACAGTGTATCTAACGCACTGTGACACCCGGTCCCAGAGGGGGAAAGGACAGTGTATCTAACGCACTGTGACTCCCGGTCCCTGAGGGGGAAAGGACAGTGTATCTAACGCACTGTGACACCCGGTCCCAGAGGGGGAAAGGACAGTGTATCTAACGCACTGTGACACCCGGTCCCAGAGGGGGAAAGGACAGTGTATCTAACGCACTGTGACACCCGGTCCCAGAGGGGGAAAGGACAGTGTATCTAACACACTGAGACACCCGGTCCCAGAGGGGGAAAGGACAGTGTATCTAACGCACTGTGACACCCAGTCCCAGAGGGGGAAAGGACAGTGTATCTAACGCACTGTGACACCCGGTCCCAGAGGGCGAAAGGACAGTGTATCTAACGCACTGTGACACCCGGTCCCAGAGGGGGAAAGGACAGTGTATCTAACGCACTGTGACACCCGGTCCCAGAGGGGGAAAGGGCAGTGTATCTAACGCACTGTGACACCCGGTCCCAGAGGGGGAAAGGACAGTGTATCTAACGCACTGTCACACCCGGTCCCAGAGGGGGAAAGGACAGTGTATCTTACGCACTGTGACACCCAGTCCCAGAGGTGGAAAGGACATTGTATCTAACGCACTGTGACACCCAGTCCCAGAGGGGGAAAGGACAGTGTATATAACGCACTGTGACACCCGGTCCCAGAGGCGGAAGGACAGTGTATCTAACGCACTGTGACACCCGGTCCCAGAGGGGGAAAGGACAGTGTATCTAACGCACTGTGACACCCGGTCCCAGAGGGGGAAAGGACAGTGTATCTAACGCACTGTGACACCCAGTCCCAGAGGGGGAAAGGACAGTGTATCTAACGCACTGTGACACCCGGTCCCAGAGGGGGAAAGGACAGTGTATCTAACGCACTGTGACACCCGGTCCCAGAGGGGGAAAGGACAGTGTATCTAACGCACTGTGACACCCAGTCCCAGAGGGGGTAAAGGACAGTGTATCTAACGCACTGTGACACCCGGTCCCAGAGGGGGAAAGGACAGTGTATCTCACGCACTGTGACACCCGGTCCCAGAGGGGGAAAGGACAGTGTATCTAACGCACTGTGACACCCGGTCCCAGAGGGGGAAAGGACAGTGTATCTAACGCACTGTGACACCCGGTCCCAGAGGGGGAAAGGACAGTGTATCTAACGCACTTTGACACCCGGTCCCAGAGGGGGAAGGACAGTGTATCTAACGCACTGTGACACCCGGTCCCAGAGGGGGAAAGGACAGTGTATCTAACGCACTGTGACACCCGGTCCCAGAGGGGGAAAGGACAGTGTATCTAACGCACTGTGACACCCGGTCCCAGAGGGGAAAAGGACAGTGTATCTAACGCACTGTGACACCCGGTCCCAGAGGGGGAAAGGACAGTGTATCTAACGCACTGTGACACTCGGTCCCAGAGGGGGGAAAGGACAGTGTATCTAACGCACTGTGACACCCGGTCGCAGAGGGGGAAAGGACAGTGTATCTAACGCACTGTGACACCCGGTCCCAGAGGGGGAAAGGACAGTGTATCTAACGCACTGTGACACCCGGTCCCAGAGGGGGAAAGGACAGTGTATCTAACGCACTGTGACACCCGGTCCCAGAGGGGGAAAGGACAGTGTATCTAACGCACTGTGACACCCGGTCCCAGAGGGGGAAAGGACAGTGTATCTAACGCACTGTGACTCCCGGTCCCTGAGGGGGAAAGGACAGTGTATCTAACGCACTGTGACACCCGGTCCCAGAGGGGGAAAGGACAGTGTATCTAACGCACTGTGACACCCGGTCCCAGAGGGGGAAAGGACAGTGTATCTAACGCACTGTGACACCCGGTCCCAGAGGGGGAAAGGACAGTGTATCTAACACACTGAGACACCCGGTCCCAGAGGGGGAAAGGACAGTGTATCTAACGCACTGTGACACCCAGTCCCAGAGGGGGAAAGGACAGTGTATCTAACGCACTGTGACACCCGGTCCCAGAGGGCGAAAGGACAGTGTATCTAACGCACTGTGACACCCGGTCCCAGAGGGGGAAAGGACAGTGTATCTAACGCACTGTGACACCCGGTCCCAGAGGGGGAAAGGGCAGTGTATCTAACGCACTGTGACACCCGGTCCCAGAGGGGGAAAGGACAGTGTATCTAACGCACTGTCACACCCGGTCCCAGAGGGGGAAAGGACAGTGTATCTTACGCACTGTGACACCCAGTCCCAGAGGTGGAAAGGACATTGTATCTAACGCACTGTGACACCCAGTCCCAGAGGGGGAAAGGACAGTGTATATAACGCACTGTGACACCCGGTCCCAGAGGCGGAAGGACAGTGTATCTAACGCACTGTGACACCCGGTCCCAGAGGGGGAAAGGACAGTGTATCTAACGCACTGTGACACCCGGTCCCAGAAGGGGAAAGGACAGTGTATCTAACGCACTGTGACACCCAGTCCCAGAGGGGGAAAGGACAGTGTATCTAACGCACTGTGACACCCGGTCCCAGAGGGGGAAAGGACAGTGTATCTAACGCACTGTGACACCCGGTCCCAGAGGGGGAAAGGACAGTGTATCTAACGCACTGTGACACCCAGTCCCAGAGGGGGGAAAGGACAGTGTATCTAACGCACTGTGACACCCGGTCCCAGAGGGGGAAAGGACAGTGTATCTCACGCACTGTGACACCCGGTCCCAGAGGGGGAAAGGACAGTGTATCTAACGCACTGTGACACCCGGTCCCAGAGGGGGAAAGGACAGTGTATCTAACGCACTGTGACACCCGGTCCCAGAGGGGGAAAGGACAGTGTATCTAACGCACTTTGACACCCGGTCCCAGAGGGGGAAGGACAGTGTATCTAACGCACTGTGACACCCGGTCCCAGAGGGGGAAAGGACAGTGTATCTAACGCACTGTGACACCCGGTCCCAGAGGGGGAAAGGACAGTGTATCTAACGCACTGTGACACCCGGTCCCAGAGGGGAAAAGGACAGTGTATCTAACGCACTGTGACACCCGGTCCCAGAGGGGGAAAGCACAGTGTATCTAACGCACTGTGACACTCGGTCCCAGAGGGGGGAAAGGACAGTGTATCTAACGCACTGTGACACCCGGTCGCAGAGGGGGAAAGGACAGTGTATCTAACGCACTGTGACACCCGGTCCCAGAGGGGGAAAGGACAGTGTATCTAACGCACTGTGACACCCGGTCCCAGAGGGGGAAAGGACAGTGTATCTAACGCACTGTGACACCCGGTCCCAGAGGGGGAAAGGACAGTGTATCTAACGCACTGTGACACCCGGTCCCAGAGGGGGAAAGGGCAGTGTATCTAACGCACTGTGACACCCGGTCCCAGAGGGGGAAAGGACAGTGTATCTAACGCACTGTGACACCCGGTCCCAGAGGGGGAAAGGACAGTGTATCTAACGCACTGTGACACCCAGTCCCAGAGGGGGAAAGGACAGTGTATCTAACGCACTGTGACACCCGGTCCCAGAGGGGGAAAGGACAGTGTATCTAACGCACTGTGACACCCGGTCCCAGAGGGGGAAAGGACAGTGTATCTAACGCACTGTGACACCCGGTCCCAGAGGGGGGAAAGGACAGTGTATCTAACGCACTGTGACACCCGGTCCCAGAGGGGGAAAGGACAGTGTATCTAACGCACTGTGACACCCGGTCCCAGAGGGGGAAAGGACAGTGTATCTAACGCACTGTGACACCCGGTCCCAGTGGGGGAAAGGACAGTGTGTCTAACGCACTGTGACACCCGGTCCCAGAGGGGGAAAGGACAGTGTATCTAACGCACTGTGACACACAGTCCCAGAGGGGGAAAGGACAGTGTATCTAACGCACTGTGACACCCGGTCCCAGAGGGGGAAAGGACAGTGTATCTTACACACTGTGACACCCAGTCCCAGAGGGGGAAAGGACAGTGTATCTAACGCACTGTGACACCCGGTCCCAGAGGGGGAAAGGACAGTGTATCTAACGCACTGTGACACCCGGTCCCAGAGGGGGAAAGGACAGTGTATCTAACGCACTGTGACACCCAGTCCCAGAGGGGGAAAGGACAGTGTATCTAACGCACTGTGACACCCGGTCCCAGAGGGGGAAAGGACAGTGTATCTAACGCACTGTGACACCCGGTCCCAGAGGGGGGAAAGGACAGTGTATCTAACGCACTGTGACACCCGGTCCCAGAGGGGGAAAGGACAGTGTATCTAACGCACTGTGACACCCGGTCCCAGAGGGGGAAAGGACACTGTGTCTAACGCACTGTGACACCCGGTCCCAGAGGGGGAAAGGACAGTGTATCTAACGCACTGTGAAACCCGGTCCCAGAGGGGGAAAGGACAGTGTATCTAACACACTGTGACAC